>NW_019384379.1:278040-286250 GCF_000671375.1 Centruroides sculpturatus
CATGATAATGCTTCTAAGTTGCAATTCCTAATTCCAGCTACCAGATTTGCTGCAGAATCTCTTAGTACTAAGAATATCTTATGACTCGTCAACTTATACTGTTCAAGAACAATTTTTAACTGTTCACTGATTCGTGTAGCTGTGTGGGAACCTTCAAAGGAAACAATTTGCAAAACAGCTCTTTCCTGCTGAAAATCATCCTTCAACCAGTTAAAAAAGTTAAAACACTTAAAAAAGGAAAATTGTTTGTAGTTGCTGTCCAAATATCAGTGGTTAAAGAGATATATTTTGTTTCTGTTAAACGCAGAAACACTTCAGCTTTTTAAACAATGTCGAAGTTTCCACGCGTCAACAATTATGTATTGAGATTTATTTACATTATAATTAACTCCAGGATCTCACACTATTAATGCAATAAATTATTAACACTAATCGGCCGATTAATCGGTATCGGCCGATAATGCATGGCCGATTAATCGGTAATCGGCCATTTTGGTTATCAGTGCATCCTTAGTTTTTAGTAGGTCTGCTGCTTGTTTAAACTCAACGGTTTGTACAATATCTGCTATTGGTCTAGATTAGACCAATCCTGTCGCGACACGAGTCGGCAATGACATTTTACCAAATTATATGAGTTTTTTTAGCATGTTTGTACGAATACTGTCTCAATTTTTTTGCCATCATATAGGAATCCAAACTATATTAACCCGTTAATCAATTTGCATCAATGTCCTAATTTAATCAAATTGTTCTTTCAAACACCATAACCGTGTATTTCTATTAATAGGACTTATTATACTGGTGTATAGAATTATAGCAACACAGTCACACAGATCATAAATAAACCAATTTTAATCTGTGTGACTGTGTTGCTATAATTATATACACCAGTATAATAAGTCTTATTAATAGAAATACACAGTTATGGTGTTTGAAAGAACAATTATATTAACCCGTGTTATAGGAGGGTCGACTGTATATCCCATGTTGCCAGAAGAATCCTCTCTATCTTATGTCTCAAAAGTTATAGAGATAATTTGAACCACAAATTTACAAAAATTGTTTTTAGCTTTTCCTCTTCCATTCAAAACCATTCTCTGTAAGGTTCAAGCCAGGAATGACTGGAATTTCTTCACTTCTGGCCAACTCATTTTTATGATCTCTGGAAGAGATTGTTTCAAAATCAGAATAATCCAGAGACAATTTGATAGTACACAAAGACAAAAATCAGAAAGAAATGGATGTCCCCTAGGTCATCACCATACAGGCAGGTATGAAAGATCTGAAAAATGAGAATATACAAAGTTGTGCAGATGAAAAGAAAATTGACAACATTTTTATTTAATTCTATAATGATAATTAAAAGTTTCATCATGAAGCCAGTCAGTAACTGAAGTTCGTAAACAAAATAGTTTATTCTTTCAAAACAATAATAATAATAAATATAAAATAAATAAATAAATAAATAACATGGCCAGCCCATTGGTGAGGCCTGAACCCATGACAAACTACCAGTGTTCAGTGATTTATCCACTTGGCCACTGGTGCAGTAGCGTGCTGTCATTAGAAGCGGTGGAAGTGCTGCTTCCCTTGTATTTTATAAAAAATAAATACATATTAATTTTAATATGAAAATAATCTCACAATATTTTGTTATAACCGCATTATGTATCTTATTACAAATTTCTATACTACACATGAAAAAAAAGATAACATTGCTATTGTATATTCGAATATTAGTGGCGGAGTGGAATCTCTGTATTGTCAGATTCCAAAAAGCCAGATTTGTGCACGCGCTTTACAGAACACCAACCTCACCCGGTTTAGCCGGTGGAAACCTACGACCTTGAGTTGATGCTACACATTCCAACGCATCCAATTCTATCAGAGACCGGTTCCAGGCTGTTAGCCGCCCGCCCGCTAGATATTTGGCCGATTATGTGAATAACGAGTAGATTTATAACTTAACCCAACCGATAAGAATTTACTGGTATGTTTTTATGATAGTTCTGTATAGTTGACAGGAGTTTAAAAAATCCATTAAAATATTTGATATATTTATTCTGCTCTCCGATTTTATATTACTCACGGATTTCAATGTTAAACCAGTGATATTACGATTTTGTATGTCCCATCTCTAAGGGGATGTAGAAAAAAACGTGTACAATTCTCGTACAATGTTAAAAAATTAACCGTTACTTCGACAGCGTCATTTACAACTAAATTTAATGAATGAGAGAGATGCACCAGGTACAGAAAAAGCTCTAGAATTTATTTTCCTTAAATTTACGATTTATGTATCCATTTGTCATAAAAATTTGTCTTTACACTTTTTTCCCGAGACTACAAATATTCAAGTACAAAGTAACCGGTTTCAACTTATTTCTACTTAAGAAGTAGTTAATTAATTAAGCAAATAGGGAATTGGGGACATAAACAAAACCCTGATGAAAGAGCCGAAATTTTACTTAAACAAAAGCCTAACTGAACCAATCTCTAGCCGAGTACAGTGGGGGACCAATTTCTTCAAAATATTAGATGTAATAAAGACAAATTTTTCCAGTTCAACAAGAGTGAGCGAAAAGTTGTAAATTTTGGACATTTCCGTGGACAATATCTGGTCCTAAAACAAATTAGATAGAAAACAAACGACGGACAATCTATTAAGTTTAACATATTTAGACTTTTACAGCTATGGTGAGAAACGTTTAAAATTTACAAGAACCCTGTCGCGTCTTTTGAGGTATATTAGTGATGCGACAAAAGAAACATTTGACATTGCCAAATCCCGAGGGTATCGGCACCCTCGGGATTTGGCAGCCCGCGTGCATGTACAGTACACACCGCACACCTAGCAGGACCGTCTCTGATTCCACTCGTAGGGAGCTATTTGACTAAGTGGTTAAGATTTAAAGAGTAAAGAATATTTTATGTTATTTTTATGTACGTTTCATTACAAAGCTATATTTAATTATAATTTTCTTTAAAAGTATATTCATACAATTGAAGAATGTTTTGTACCAGGTATGTATATCCACCACACATTTTATTTCACCAAGTAAGTTTTTATAATTTTATTTTTAATTTTAGCCCTTATATCGTGGCTAGCGATTCGGAATGTAATTGCGATATTGAAAATTTATTTTAAAAAAGTTTTGGCTCGAGATCATATAATGAAAAAGAAAACATTATTAAAAGAGAAAGGCCAATGCCTAAGTTAAATATAAACGCTTCAATAAAAAAATTTGTTCGACATTTTCACGATAAAATGGCTCTGTAAATGCATAAAAATGCAAAAATTGTTTTGTTGGCTTGCCTACTATTTTCAAATGAAATTAGTGTGTGGAATAAGAATGGCTTTGACAATTTAGCTGGCAAAAGACACGAAAAATCGTCGATTCTTTCGTATTTGAAGCAATTTGGAAATCAGAGCGGAACAGAATTTAACATTAGTAAATAATATAAAATAAATGTTGAAAATTATAACGAAATAGTTACGGCTGATAGATATACTGTATTATATCTAAATTAATAGATGTTATATGTTTTTATCAAAGCAAGAATTGGCATTTAAAGGGAATCTATTGAATCTAATAACAGAGGTAATTATATTGAACTTGTTTATTTATTAAGTACGTCAGATAAATAATCTATTAGAAATACATTTAGAGAATTAACTGATTGCCCCTGGCAGTAGGCTTCTTACAGAAACAGCTTCCCTATCATCAAATGTCATGGCATGCCACTGGTCCTACTGCCTAACAGAAATGTCCTACTTTCACAGATAACTACTTCTGGGCCAATAGGTAGTCATTAATAATAAGAATAAACTTTTTTTTCATATTTTTATATTAAATAATGGGTACAATTGCAACAAAGAGTAGTATTTAAAACAACAATAATAGTATATCAATTTAAAATTATTTACTTATCAATTTTTAGTGTTTTGTGCTTTTTTTACTACTGATTTTTATTGTTTTAAGCTGGGTTGTCAAATGTCCTACTGGGAAGCATTATAAAAGTTCAAATGTCCTACTTTGACTATGTTAATATCTGGTCACCCTAATATATGCATTATACATACCAGCAACAATTTTTTATTATTTTTTTTTAGAAAAAGAGCATTGAGTAACAGTATCAATTTTCATCAGTAAACAGTTTTTACCAAGCTTCCAATTTACATAGAAACAATTATTTGAATAGGAAATTCCCATTCTTTTTACATTACTTAATTTACATTACATTACATTTAAAAAAAATAAATTTCATTGTATTCACTTTACAATGTGATAAAAACTCCATCATGACACTAGTTAATAGAACAAAACAAATCTGTTCTATGTTCATCATGAAAATGAAAAAATCATGATAATAAGTAGCAACCTGCTTTAAAATTCAGGAAAAAAAAAAATTTGTATTTTTGAAACCAGAAAGCATTTTTTCTTAACCTGTTTTATTAAATATTCAGAAATTTATAGCTAATATATATGTGAAGGTCAGAAATTTTGTATTATAAACTTTAAAATTTTTATAAAATTTTAATTAAACTTGGGATGCAACTTTATAAAAACAGAACGAGTTATAAAGAAAATTAAAAGAGATAAGGAAAACATAAAATCTGGTTAAACTTCGATTTGGTTCCTTGTTGAGATAGTACATATCTGTCACGATTGTGTTACCAATCACCTTATTGGTTCAAGGAGATCGTCATCCCTGACAAAATCAGGGAAAGGCCCAAACAGAGAACTTTGTATAAAAGGGACAGGCACAATGAGTAAGATCGTGGAAGTTATTATTTGATTGTGTGTGTGTGCTGCGCCGAGTTCATCTTCGAGAGACTGTTCCTGTCGAAACCCATCACCTCCTCCTCAACGACTGAACTGGACAATATCAATTCACCTATTTAACTCCGAACTATGGGACTTTATTTGCTGTTGACAGATCGACAGTAATATAAGGTATTTATCCTGCCTGCGCACTATTGTACGCTCTCTCTCTCCACGTTAACTAATCTCGAACTTGATTGTAACTAGCGATTCACATAACTTATATTTAGCCAATATTAACTTGTAACCTTAAATTTGGATGTATAACTAACTTAGATTTCATATGTTTCTTTAAACATAAACGGTTATTTATGTTTAAAGCAACTTTGAGTGCAGTTTCTTCCGTTCTTCTCTCCATTCTGGGTCCAAACCGCGTACGTAACCACTCGCACAAACGTGTGGTCTCTGTATTGAACTAAGGATACAGTGGTGTCATCCTGACGGGGTATCAAAGAGATACCGACCCAACAGTCACATATATAAATATCTAATTTTAATAGTAACAAAACAAAATATAAAAACTGGAGGGAATGAACAAAAATAAATTCACACCTTAGAAATCAACTCCAGCAAAAAGTTTAATGAAACAAAAATGTTTTCAACCTAATTTGATAGGTCTTCATCAGCTGAGTATTCCAAAATATAAATACAACAATTTAATAGAAAGAAATTCAATAAATACCAAATAGAATAGAACAAAATGTAAAATTTAAATATAACAGAAATAAAATAAATACAAATTAACAAAAATTAATAATATCAATAAATATTTAATAAAATGAAATAAATAACAAAATATAAAAAAAATTGTTATTTATTTCATTTTGTTAAATATTTATTATTAATTTTTGTTATATTATTTCATATTATGTTTTAAATTAATTAATTAAAAGAGTTTACACTTTTTTATAATAATCTGTAAATTAAGTTTAAAAAGAAACAAATGAATCCAGTCATAGTCTCTTATAAGTATATATTTTTATTTGAATTCACGTTTATAAAAAAACATTTTGACATTTATGCTCTCACTTCTGTGATTTTAGGAAAAATCTTTTAATATCATTTAAAATCTATTAAAAATAGAAATATTACATACTAATTTATTTAACATGAACAAAATAAAAATTTAAACTAATTTAATTTTAAAAATAAATATGGTTTATCTTGACAGATTATATGTTCTATGTCAAGACACACTTAAGCTATTTCACTTTCAGTTCTGCTGAAAACACTTACTGTTTAAATATAATTTCTGAACATAATTTAATTTAAAAGATTTTTTTTGAAACTGCAAAGATATTACGAATCTTCATTGTAAAACACACTTAATGTAGAGAGTAATTTTATTTAAAAATAAAATTACAGTAGAGCGTCGTTTATCCGAAGGTCAGTTATCCGAAACGTCGGTTATCTGAAGGAATTCCAGTCGACAAATTTAAATTTTCGCCAGTGCTGTGGCGCTGTAATCTTTGGCTATGTCTTCGGCTACTCAAATATTTTACGTTTTTGATACTAAATTAACTTCTGAAGTATAATTTTTTATTGTTTTTATATTTTTCAATATATTTATTTTGTTTGTACAAAATAAAAAAATAATTTTTAACAATACAATAGTCTTTGTTAGGCTTAACATCGACGAAAATTCAACACAAAGCAACACGCAATGGAGAAAAATTTCAACATGGCATAAATTAATACATTTTTTCATACATAATTGGTTATCCAAAAAATAAGTTATCCGAACAACCCGAGTCCCCAATTGATTCAGATAAACGACACTCTACTGTACTCTCTACATTTGTTATTTGTCAAAGATTAATCATTTTTTCTTCTCATTATTATAAAAAGTAAACAATCAAGTTTTGTTAAAAAAGAACTTAAAATTTATCATTTGAAAAAATTGCATAATGTATTCAATAAATTTAAATGTTTTATTTTTTGAGAAAGAAGCTATGTCTGTTTATTTTATGCTATTAAAATCTAAAAAATTAACAAACTGTTAGGTTTGTATCAAATTTTTGAAATTTATTAACTATTAGCAATCAAATAATACTGCTTAATTATGCTAGTGAAGTGATAGCTAAAAAACAGTCAAAAATTAATTTTTTTCATCATCAATTTAGATCAACATAACAGAAAAGTATTTACTGAATATTGTTTAAAATTTGAACATGTTTGTCAAGCTATCAGCAGTTCTACTGGAAATATTAATAGATGAAAATGTAATTGTGTAATAAATTTACAGTATAATTGCCTAACAAGATCTGAACTAGTCTTGTTAGGCAATTATACTTTTGCTCTATTTTCTATATTTTGATAGTTTCACAACTGTATTTGAATTTCAAAATTTTAAACACTGATAAATACTGTTCTATTATATTAATCAAAGCTGATGATGGCATTATGAAAGTTGAAAATGTTTGTTTGATAATAATAATAAATTAATCAATTAATTTTAATAGCCATAAATTAGCAGTATTGTGTACATTATAAATGATAGCTTTGAGTTTAGTACATTTTGAAGATATTTCCAAAGAGTTTATTTTTAATATAATTGTTAATATAATTTATTCTACCTCACATCCTCATATTTAATTTGATGTCCTTCTTTGTGCAATTGAAAATTCAGAAATTAAAACAAATGTAGTAATTCTAATGTTAATTAAAAAAAGATATTACATTCATAGTGGAAAATGAATTATGATAAACTATTAAAAAAATGTGCCAAAAATTTTTGAATTTTTTACAGCAACAAACAAATTTCTAAAATGCATTAGATATTTCAAATAATTTTATCTTTTATAAAATTGTTAAAATAATTTTTATTCAAAGCAGAAAATGAATTGTGATAATCATAATGATTGACAACATGAACAAAGTACTGTTGGAATGAAACAATGCAGCTAAAGAGGTGTCCTCAAGCTGTTATTGTCAGCTTCAGAGGATATGTTCAATGTGGTGGCCATGCTAGGGTTTCTCATTTCCCAGTCTTTTGCTTGTCCCAGGATTCCAGGATAAAAGTGAACTGTTTCCTGGGATCACAGGAAATCCCAGGACAGAATTATTTATTTTTAAGATATACAAAATATCATGAAATCAAATGATATACAGTAGAGCGTCGTTTATCCGAAAGCTGGTTATCCGAAAGCATTCCAGTCGACAAATTTAAATTTTCGCTAGTGCTGTGGTGCTGCAATCTTCGGCTATTTCTTGGGCTACTCAAATATTTTATGTTTTTGATACTAAATTAACATCTGAAGTATAATTTTTTATTGTTTTTATATTTTTCAATATATTTATTTTGTTTGTACAAAATAAAAAAATAATTTTTAACGATACAATAGTCTTCGTTAGGCTTAACATCGACGAAAATTCAACGCGAAG
>NW_019384379.1:286610-288199 GCF_000671375.1 Centruroides sculpturatus
TTCTGCAACCTCCAAAATCATATTAATAATGCTGTGTAAGATATATATTAAAAATTACCTTTGAATTACGTAGAAATTTTCACAAATAGAAAAAATTTATTAAAGTTTGCTGGAAACTGCATACAACAACAACAAAATGCTTTGAAGTGAGTTGAAAATTTAAAAAAAATGAACTTGGCAGCCAGTAGCATAAAAGGGACGGTCAGTCACCAAAAGTGTAATGTCTGGAACACAGTTAATAAATGGTGATTCCTCTTTTTTTGGAAAGGACTTTGTCTTCAAAAATATTAAAAATGAACTTAGATCAAACTTCTAACTTAAAAGGTAATTTTTGTTTTTTAAATAAAATATAATACAAAATATTATTGTAAATTTTTATAATAAGATTTTAAAAAGCAAAGATGGTCAATACTCCAATCAGTCAATCTGATTCTTATTTTAGTAATGAAAAGTCCTGCTACCAAGGATGCCCATTCCAATTTAATTGATGTTAGTGGAATCATCTTTAATGCATTTAAGAGACGACAGATGTTTTTTTCACTTGTAGCCTGGAAGATTTAGAGTTCGTTTTCGAGATTGTAGTACTTCTTTTGCTCTCTAGTATTCTTGATTTGTCTACCGTGGCTGCTTTAATAGAAACATCAAGCTTATAGCCCGATTATTCAGCAATTCATTTGGCTTTAATAATCAGGTTTATGAAGAAAAACTTCATACTTGCATACTTCGTACTTGTTTGTATCCTTGCCCAATTTGCATAACCTGGCATTATGCAGTTATCGAAGCTACTGGACATGGTCAAAAATTAAGACAGCATAAGCACAATTATTCCAGTTATTACAGGTTCCGACAAGTAAAGAATTTTCAGAGTCCTGCCACAAATAAGCTACATACTGATTATTGACCATTTGTGACATTCCATAATGAGGAAAAATTTAAAAAACTAATATGTATGTTTAAAATTAATAAATACAAATGTATTCTGACAGTTTATGAGTTAATTATACTTTCTATTCACAAAATTTCCACATCCTTAATACACAATAAGAAAAAAGTGAACTTTTAAGAAATTTGAGGGATTTCCCAGGATGAGAAGAATTTCCTGGGTTAAAAAACAACTGGGATCTCATTTGAGAAACCTTAAAAACTAGCAGCTAATAGTACAAGATAGCATTCTTAAATGCAGAATGCAAGTGATCCAATGAAATTTGCCTTACGTGCTGCAGTTAAAAATTACAATTGCAATTTTCATCAAAATTGTCAGTAATTACAGTAGAACCTCGATTATCCGCCCCCCGATCAACCAACCCCTCGGTTAACCGACCGTCCTAATCAGCAAATTTCAAATGTCCGCTAGTGATGTGGCGCTACAATAGCGACGATTATTATTTTAAAAAATTTTTGTTAGGCTTAACATCGATGAAAATTCAACGCAAAATAGGTTAATAGCGATATACTAATATACTAATTACATGGGATATAATAATATACTACACTAATAATGGATTTTTTCATACTTTTCGGTTATCCGACTTTTCAATTATCCGACCAACCCCAGTCCCCAATTAGGGCGGATAATCGAGGTTCTACTG
>NW_019384379.1:288557-312565 GCF_000671375.1 Centruroides sculpturatus
TACAATAGCGACGATTATTATTTTAAAAAATTTTTGTTAGGCTTAACATCGATGAAAATTCAACGCAAAATAGGTTAATAGCGATATACTAATATACTAATTACATGGGATATAATAATATACTACACTAATAATGGATTTTTTCATACTTTTCGGTTATCCGACTTTTCAATTATCCGACCAACCCCAGTCCCCAATTAGGGCGGATAATCGAGGTTCTACTGTAAATGTATTTATGCCCGAATAAGCTAATTATGGTTGTCTATGAATGGTTTTGTAAATCTAAATAATATAGGCTAAAAAAAAAAAACACCCCAGGTGATAATTTTTGAAAACTATTTTTTTTCCATAAATATCTTTCCCATGATATAAAACACGTGCAAATTTAATAAAGTCTTGTCCATTGGTTCTCTCTGAGAAGGCCATAAATAGGCTAACTTTAATTTGAACATTAATAATTATAAATAAATTTATTTATAATTATTAATGTTAATAAGAGATGGCGCCTAATGCTGACCACTAGAGCCAAATTGGTTATATAATTCATTTAATAACTAGCCTTATACTAGCCCGATAGATTTTTGGCATTCGGTTGGTGTGTAGGTATATTATATATCGGATTTAGCGAGGTTTGTTCCCAAAGAAGGTAATAAAGACTGTATATAACAATAAAAGATAGTTCCATTTCCCAAGAATTCACAAGTAATCATTACTTTTGGTGCAACCCTTGTATTATACAAAAGAAAGAACTTATCAATAATCCTATAAGAAATAGTAAATGGAGACAATGAACATAAATCAAATGTATAATGTCACAAAAATTAAGAAAAAAATTTAATACATTTAAAAGACTGAGGTATAAGTATAAGATTCTAAAAGCAGTATGATCTTAATACAAAAAATATTAAGTAATTAAAAAATATTTATCAAAAGAATACTGGTAACATTTGTCTTCATATCATTTGGTCATTGATATTACATGAAAGTAAAGAAACTGATATACAATTTTAATATGAAATGTTAAGCTTTTTTGGAAATAAATTATAAAAAAACAAAAATTTGGAAATAATATATATTACATTTTGAAACTAGTAATAAGTTATTTGATTTCAAAATAACTTACATTAAAGAAATTGGTAAAATCTTTACCTATTGTTAATGTATTATCATATCAAATATAGCTATTAAATCAAATATTCAATATTAAAATTTAAATTTAGTTTTAAAATTTTAATATTGTTCCTTCTCATCTTAATATTTGGTAATAGTATTGATAATAGTTCATAAAAGAAAATTTACTACATCATTAAAGAAATTACTTATTGTATAAATGTTTAATAATTTATTTATATTAACCTTATAAGCAACTTACTATAAGTCTGTTCATTTTGTGTAAATAGAACATCACCATAAAACTTACTGAAAGTTTCATTTTTAATTTATTATTCCCAAATTCTTCTAAACTTTCATTATTAATTATTCCTAAATTTTATCTTCTTTCTGCATTTTGATTATTCATCATCTGAAATCTCAATTTTGCAGAACCATTTCTGTCTTTATTATTATTGATAAATATTTACATTATTTTAATATTTCAAGAAATCTAAAATCTAAATTAAGAAAATGCACAATTCTCAATTTTGTATCAGCTCATCTAATTTCATTTCTACAATTTAAAAGTCTTCAGAAACTTTCTTATATTCAGTGATATTTTTCTTTCTTTACTATATTCTTTGAAACCCTTCCACTTGTTGACCAATTATATCAAAAAGCTCTTGTTACCAATGATAACAATGATAAAAATTTAATAGCTATCATGACATCAATAGGAAACAATGATGTTTGGATTATGCAGATAATTTATGTTCTTTTGTATTTTTTATTGTAGTTTCTGAATACTTTGATTAATTTTATTTTGATCAATCTTTAGTATACAAAGTTTCTATTCATTAGCTTGTAAAGTATTAAAATGTGAAATCATTATCTAAAATACATTAATGTGTTATATATATAACACATTAATGTATTTATATTTATACATGCATACAGTATTTATTTATATTTTTGTTTTGAGTAGTTTAGAACACCAACATATAGATGACCAAGAAAATTTAAAGTAACATTTAATGATTCTAAAATTATATAAGTAATATCTTTAGTTCACTTAACAGAGCAACAGAGAAGGGAGCAATTTGCTTAAGAGAGAGCTATCTCTCATGTTCTTGTTTTTCCCCCCTCTATTCTATGTTTACAATAGAACAGGGACTTTTGTTAATAAAGCATCAGATAGTAGAGTAGTCTATTTAAACGAGCAGAGTGTCAATAGCACTTTCAGAACATCAGTCTGAATAAGGGAACACTATTCTAAGGAAAATTTTTGGGTCTGTCTTTAATCTTACAGTAAATCATTGCATTGAGTGCATGGCAATAAGGTTCTCTATAGCATGATATATGTTATGTGGAGATTTGGTGGGAAAAATTCATTGGTCAGCTCTCTAATACACAGACAGTCAAAAGATTTCTTGTAGGATCTTAACAGCTTTTACTGAACACACACTGAGAAGAAATTACATATTAAAAAGGTATCATAAAATAAATAAATAAATATATATATATGTTACTGTGAGTGACCAATATCTAACGAATGTCAACATTCTCCGGTGAATGTCAGCATTCAGCATTCACACAGATGTTTCGCGTATGTATGAAATATTTGCTAAATATCATTATTTCTCACTTACACCGGCAAATGTCAACATTCAGCATGCACTGATGGTGAGTGTTGAATAAAAATATTTTTATTACATTAAGACAAAAATGCAACTTTTTAATACGTGAAAATAGGAGAAAGCTTAACAGCATATGTAAATAAACTGTTGAACCTAAAATGAACAGTACATTCTAAATCATTAAAAGAAAATAATATAATTACAATCTTATTTATTGCAACAACTTAAACTGTAATGGCACTTTGAATTGGACAAGCGTCCCTTGCTTTTACAACTGCATTTATTTGTGGAACACATTTTTTTGCAATGACAGCATGTATAGCCTTGCCCTCCACTTTTCGAATTAGCTGCAGCTGCTTCTCTCAGTGATATTTCTTGAGAAGAACTCTCATCTATGGAAAGTAACTTTTCTTTATAATTTCGAACTGATTACATTATTACGTGATCACGAACTGATCTGTTAATGGTATCTTTTATTCAGATATCGCCAACGCCTTAACGACAACCCCTCTCATCCTCCACCATTCAACCTGACAAACCAATCCCCACCTCATGGGATCAAAAGACCTTGTCCTACCTCCAGTTACACACAAAGGATTTGGCGACAGACTGTCGCCTCTCTGTTGACATCAGCTTCCCGGGTGTTGTTTTGACCTCCACCAAAGCTTATCTATGCTTGTCGACATACACTGGCGATTGTTCAAATGTATAATAATATAACCAAATATTCGGTCTTTTACCGACGTATTTTGTATGTGTCGACATTCACCAGAGAATACCGACATTCTCTAATTTCAGTCTTTCACAGTAACATATATATATACAATGCACATGTACATCACATCTTAAGTGGATAAGGCAAGAAATGATTAGTAACCAGCATTTTGAGATCACACTTTGCTTAGTACTGTACTTATTTTATATCCCATAGAGAACATTCAGAAATTTTGGAAAGATGATATTTGCATCTTTTTAGCTAGGCTACTGTATTTCTGAGAAGTAAAAGTAATGTGATTAGTAAATATACTGATTATTTGAAAGAACAATAAAATAGACAATATAAGAATGGAACCAATATGTAAGTACAGTAAAATTATGTGATAATGAATTTTAACATTCCAAGTGTGTTTTAAGTTATATAGAACTCCTAAGGCATAAAAAAGTGAAGAGAATGAAATACTATTACATGATATCCTTGACAATCTTATTACATGGATAAGGGAGTATGATGCAACAATCCCAAGGAAACTCTCTTAGGTGAACTCAACTGTGTATATATACACAAGGGAACTTTGATTCCCTGTTACGTTACCTTTGCTGGACTTCAGCTACTTGTTCAAAAATTTTGCAACAATTTGTTGCTTCTCAGTGCTGCTACTATATTTCTATTTTTTCCCCTGCTCTAGGTGGCCCAACTCCTAACTGCTTGTCTCACAGGCTTTGATTCTTAAACTCAACATATACTATTCATAACAAAAATTTCATGATAATTCATTGATTGCTGTTGCCATTGTTTCAAATGATTTATTTTGGTGACAGAAAAATGTTTGAGATGATTCTAAGCTAAGTAAATTATAAAGAAGCAATCTTTGAGCTGTTAAAACTATGTTCAAATGAATGTTTTCAGCCGTGTAAGCAGCAGTCTTTGGGTTCCAAAGATCAAACTAAATAGCCAAAAACATTTGTTCAAATATAGATAAAAATAGATCAAAAATAATATTGGTTGTTTGAATTTAAAGAAATGTTAAATACAGTAGACACCCTATAAAATGGGTTCATATAATATGGATTTGTATATAATGGCAAAAAAATTGTGATCATATTCGTATAAACACACTAAAAAAGACTTGTATGATACGGTAAAACGTCATCACAGACTCGTGTCACGACAGGATTGGTCGAATCTAGACCAATAGTGGATATTGCACAAACCGTTGAGTTTAAATGAGCAGTGGACCTACTAAAAACCATTTATTATTTAACAGCCATAAAAATTATATTTATATCAATAATGTCTCCAAAGTTCAGCGAATTTTTTGAAGAAAAATAATTTATCAGGAAACATGCCCCTGCCATTCGATGCACTGCTCCATGACGAAAACAAGCTTCAGCAATGGCGTTGTCAAACGGTGCACACTTGGTAAGTAATTCTACAATTTTTTGTTTATAGCAGTGTTTCTCAACAGGGGCGATATTGCCCCCATGTGGTGTTTTTCTATGTTGAGGGGGCGATTAGTAACAATTTATATTTGGGGGGGGGCGAAAAACAATTTTCTGGGCGATATAATAAAACATTATATTAAGAATAATTAGATATTTTATTTGTTACATTGTACAATAATTAAACAAATAACATTATACTGGTCACTAGTCTATTCAATGCAATACGAATTTGGCGTTAACCTTGGCTCTCAGCATCGGAATTTTGAAGTGAAGGGGGCGATACTACGTAATGGTTTTATTGAGGAGGTGATACTACTTTGAAGGGGACAATGATTCGTTAGAGGTTGAGAAACACTGGTTTATAGCATAGTTTATATGCATTATTCCCAAAAAATTATACGTGTTTTGGAAATGTTGAGTCAAATTAGTCTAGAATCAATTAATTTTATGGAAGAAAACCTTTCAAACAGCAGTAGTCTGTAAACTTCATACGTGCCGGGCTGTGATTGGCTCATGTATTTAACGACTTGTACAACATGAATTTCATAAAACACGGAACATATCTACCGTGTTATAGGGAGGTCTACTGTATCTTTATTCATTTGAATGAAAATTGGTAAATCATTTATTTGTTTAAATAGAAAGTGAATGCTAAACTAATGAGTCTATCATAAGTAAAGTTAATCAAGATTACAACATAAAAAATATTTTAATGTTCTATGAAAAAACAGATATTTTGTAAATGCATAGATTAAAAAGGAAGTTTCTATTGGAGCCATCAGATCTAAATGTTTATAATGTAAAATAAACATAGCTTGCAAGAAAAAAAATTGAAAATTGAATACTGTACAAAAAAAGACACAGTTAATATCATGCATACAATCTATAAATAATAATAAAAATCATAAAGATTCTGTTAGTTAGCAATGTCATTCATATATTTCTTATAGACTAGCAGTGGCCAATTTTAAAATGACAATCAAAAATTAATAAATGTTGTGGTCATAATCCATAATTTTGTAACGTACTTCAACGAAATTTTGTAATTTTAAATAACATGGTACGTAATTTTGTAACATAATATTTCATTTCCCATTCTTTCTGTGTCCTTTGTTCCCTTGTACTCTCCTTTCTGGAAACTTCTCTCTGTGGGTGGCAACTACATGATTGAAAGACAAAAGGAGCAGTTAGCCCAGAGGCACTAAAAGGAAGATAGAGGGGTCATTTTTGGCAGAGACGTTGAGCTGGGAGAACGTATTTCATGGATATCGTCAAGTCGATCTCGCATCGCCAAGAAGAAAAAAAGAACGAGTAGGTCTAAGAGCAGATACGAGAGAAGAACCCTAGAAGTACGCTAACGTGAGAACCCCTCCGGAAGTTTATCAGGAAACCCTGTAAGGAACCAAGTCCGTGCTTTATTTTTAGTTTACTTTTACTTTGCTTTATTATATTTTTGTTTGGGGCTTATGTTTGGTTAGGACGAAGGTTTCCTCACCCACCACCCTAATGTTCAAAACGAGAAGATAAAAGATTAACCAACTCACCGACGATGAAATGACAGCGCCATATCTAGCATTGCACTCACGTGCACGCCCGAGCGGCAGAATTGTAAGTCCACACTGAAGGGGGGACACCCCAATAGACTTTCTAGGAACTTGTGTAACCTTAACAAAACATCCCGATAATTGTTAAAGAAATGCTGTAAAAGGTTAACAAAGTATTGTCGAGAAATAAGCTACCAGATAACGAAGAGAAAACAATGTTACGTGTAGATATGTAAATGAGGGGAGTGGCTACAGTAGAACTGTGATGTCACCTCATACTATAAGTACAGTAGCTCAAGTGAAGACAGAAGAGGTGAGCTCCTGAACCGAAAGCGTTGGTCTGCTGGTAGCAGTGAATAGGTGTCGAATAGGAAATCCTAGTAGGAGATTGAAGGTTCGATTTTGGTGATTTGGAAATAGGAAAGTCTTGAGTAGAAGAACAGGTTCCGAGTATTAATTGAGGTGACGGTTAGGATTGATAGTTATAAGAGAATTTGTATTTAAGTTAAGAATTGGATTTTTGTTTTGTCGGAATTCCAAGGGGAATAGTTCTAAGTTAGAATAAGACTTAAGTTTGTCGGGTTGATTTGTGATTTGATTTTGATTAATAAATTTGTTGTTTGTTTATAAATCTTGGATATAGTATTGGTTAAACTTGATTAAACATTTATTATTGAGATTCTTTTGTGACTAACTTTGTCCTTAATTTATTTCGGTGCACGCTAAAAGTCCAGGCCTGGCAACTAACAAACGCGAACCCGCGTAAAGTACCCGTTAGGTCCTGGCTCTAAGAAAAATATCGTTGTAGAGCAACAAATTAAAAATAGTACTTTACAACCCAAAGAGAGAAAGGAGAAGTTCGAACTCTATGATCATTGGACTTCGTGTCGTCCAGCAGAGAGATCTAAGATACAACTTCGATCATAAGGTTACTAGCTAAGTTGGGTAACCATTAACATTTGGTTCTATCCTATCAAATACTCCTTCTATCCTTCCCTATAGAATAAGTAGTTCCTAGGTAATTAGTTGTAAGTTTTTCGTGCTTAATTTTGTAATGCCGCATATTTTTGTAAAGCCATTCCTTTGTCTCAAGAATTCAGGTTAATGTTCCTGTCCGAGTTAACATTCTAGACATTTTGTTCAAGGAATTGTTGGAATCCAAACAAAATCTTGTAAATTTATCGAATACTGGTGAAAAATTAAAGAAATTCCTTTGTCTTATCGTATCTCTTTAAATTTTAGACTCATTTTTCACCATGTGCATATACAACAATGTATTATCATAGGATCAAAACTTTAAATTTTAGTAAATAGTTGTTAGAAATTAGAATAAGAACCATAAATAGCTATATTGGGAATAAGAAAACTGAAATCATTATATTCAAAATTTAATGTTTACTTTGATCATCATCATCTCTCAAAATTCTGCAATTCAAATTCAAAGAACAGCAATGTCAAGATCAAAGTCTTAGATTCAGTTCTCCTTGTGATTGACAAGTAAATTATTGGGACCTTGATTAAGTTCTCGCTGTTTTTACATGAAAATTAATGCTTTATTTAAAAAAAAAAAAAAGTAAAAAAANGTCTTTTGCTTGTCCCAGGATTCCAGGATAAAAGTGAACTGTTTCCTGGGATCACAGGAAATCCCAGGACAGAATTATTTATTTTTAAGATATACAAAATATCATGAAATCAAATGATATACAGTAATTACAGTCGACACCCGTATAAGATCATTGATTATTCCGTTTTATATGAATTCCATGTTGTCTTTTGAGGCTATCCAAGAATTGACCCATTTTTTGGCATATTCATAAGAATGGAAGTGCTGCTCAGCCATGCCATGTGCCATCGATCAGAACAAGTGATAATCGGAAGGGGCAATGTCTGGTGAATACGGTGGGCGGGGTAGGACTTCCCATTTAAGCATTTCCAAGTAGGTTTTCACCAGTTGTGCAACATGTGGCCAAGCGTTATGTTGCAAAATCACTTTGTCGTGTCTCTGCTCATATAGCGGCCATTTTTCCTTCAATGATTGGCTCAAACACATCAATTGTAGTCAATAGCAATCTCCCATGATGGTTTCATTCGGTTTGAGCAACTCATAATAAACTACACCAAGCTGATCCCACCAAATGCAGAGCAGAAGCTTTGAACCATGGATATTTGGCTTTGCCGATGATGTTGATGCATGGCCAGACTTACCCCAAGCAAGAGCTTCTATGTTTAGGGTTATCATAGTGTATCCACTTTTCATCACCAGTCACAGTATGATGCAAAAATTTTATGTTTTCTGCCATTGAAGCAGTTGTTCACATCTGAAAAGATACCGTTAAATGTCTCTTGGCTTCAACTCGTACGGCACCCAATATCCTTGCTTTTGAAATCATTCCTAATACTTTCAAACGTTTCAAAACTGTTGTATGATCAATTCCTAATGATTGTGCAAGTTCAGCTAGCATCTGACAGGAGTTTTCACAAAGTAATGACTCCAATTTTTTGTCTTCAAACCTTTTTGGTGCACCAGAGCGTTCTTTATCTTCAACATCAAAATTGTTATTTTTGAAGCATCTAAACCAATCTCTGCATGTCATTTCCAACAGAGCATGGTCGCTGTAAGTCTCAACAAGAATTCTGTGTGCTTCAGCTGCAGATTTTTTTTTTAATAAAATAGTACAATAAAATTCCCCGCAAATACTCTTTTTTTTGGCATGAAACTCAACATGTTTAACATTATAAAAAAAAAATTGTTTACATTTCAGTGAAATGACATATACTGAATTTCAAGCTTGCTTATTATAGTTCCTTACAAATGCACCACCATCTTAAACTACACATGTGCAGTTCTGGTAACACCATCTGTTGGGAAACAGTGAGAACTTATTCAAGGTCCTAATAATTTGATGCTAGTTTCATCTAATATCAAAAATGCAAAAGTTAAAAGTTTTCATTTCTTGATCAGACCTATTATACAATAGATAAATCAGAAACTATTGGTTTCTGATTTAGTAATTTTGACTTAATCATCGTGGATAAGTGGATTCATATACTGTATATAATATGATGCATGTCTTGAATGTGCAAGACTTGCTACAATATTCAAATTTCTCAGTAATAAAACCAATACATAAAGATTATTAGATACACACAAATTTGAACTAATATAAATGAAAAACTGCTATCATTGGAATAAATTTTGAAAATAGTGCTTTGTAATATATTTTATAGGAGATTTTTATTTCTTTTAAAGTAGAGATTAAAACAGATTATATTAAATAAATACAATAAGAGTAATATGATGAATACAGCTTTGTTTTAATTAATTATTATTATTATTTATTACATATTAAATAATAATATATCATTTCATAAGATGAGTAAATATTTTTCACTCTTTTTTTAATTGAAATATTAAATAAATAAACAAACATACATGTTTGTTTATTTATTTAATATTTCATAACTTGTGCATTCCTAAAAACTTCACAAATTAGAAGCCCAGAGGCCATAGTTTGAAAACCTATGCTATATTTATTAAAAACAAACTAAAAAAGGATATACTGTAGTACTAACCAGATAAAATGAAACAAATATCAATTATGAAAATATATAAAGACCTTAAAAATACAGTACATTCCTACAAATAATCTTTATATAAAAAATATAAACAGAGATGATTTCAAGAATTGAATCATGATTACCAAAATTACGTTAAAACAAGTTTAAAGTTTTACAATAATAACTAGAAGAATAATATATGAACACAATAGTTATCATGAAGCTATAAGAACAATTTCCTTTAATGTTGGCATATGTTTATAGTGTATAATTGCTAAAAGACATCATAAATAATCTAAAAATTTTATTTTTGAGTTTTAATTAATATAACAACAATTACATGTAATATATTGTATGAATTTATTATGCAGGTAGCATCTTTACATAAAAATATAAATTTAAAATATTTTATATGCAATGAAATTAAAGGTATGCAAGGTTTTGAAAAACAAACATGGAAACAAATGAAATGAAATGTTTCTAAAATAACTTTTTATCAAATATTTAATTAACTTTCAAGAAAGCTTATTGAATTTATTGACTTAAGAGAAGATTCAAAGTAATCATACCAAAAATTAAACATATAAAAAATTACAAAAAGTTGTAAAATATAGGGATGCTTAAGACTGATGAATTCATTTATTATAAATTTCATAAATTATACAAAATTTATCTGTTAATTTAATGATTCATTAATAAATGCAAAAAAATCATCCTGTTATTATTAACAGGACATCTGAATATAAAACCAAATTAATTAATTACACATTGTTAATAAACTNCCCCGTATAAGATCATTGATTATTCCGTTTTATATGAATTCCATGTTGTACAAGTCACTTAAATTTTACAAATACGTGAGCCGTTCACAGCCCGGCACAGGTATTTGTAAAATCTAAGTGACTCGTACAACATGGAATTCATATAAAACGGAATAATCAATGATCTTATACGGGGGTCGACTGTAATTGCCTATTTAAAGCATCATACTGTACTCTAAAATGTGTATTCTAATAGGGAAATTTCAGAAAGATTTTACTTTACATATCAAGAAATTTGTTAATGTATAATTACTTAATCTAGTTTAAATTTAAATTTTCTTATTAACCTTACTAAATGAATCGAATTCAGTAAAATATAACAGATTTATGTAATTACCGAGCAAATGAAATTAATTTAAACTGCAATATTTTAAGTTGGATATGAAAAACCCATATAAAATTAAGGAAAATTACAAATATATACACCAATCAGAAATTTTAAAATCTGAAATTGATTTTATAAAAATTTAAATATATAAATACATTAAACCTGAATGAAATTTACACGAAAATTACTGCAATTGAACAATTATTTCATTATTGAAAAATTGTTTTTAAAATAACGTTTAATTTCTCGTTATAAAGTTGTTAATAAAAATCGGTAAATAAAAGAGTTTATTTTTGAAATAATCGTAAAATATTCTAATTGAACTCGTTATTTTAAACAACAAAGGGCCTTTAAACAGGGTCATTACGTTGGTTGACGTAATGCATTGAAAACAACCTATACAGTACCTCTTCACTTTTAACAACTTCTTTAAATTCCCGTTTAATTCTTTGAACGGCTATGTTCGCCATTTCTCAATAGTCTCCATAAAATGCTTTTCTCTTTTATTTACTAAAATTTCTTTCGGGAATTAAATTTTTTTCATCCGACAACAGACTAAATACGGATAGCCGAAGAACCAGATGTTTCGAAACGGAATTAAGTAATAAACGGAGGAACTGTTCCTTCTTTCCGATTATTGGTTGGTAATTGTTAGGAATTTAATTGGAAAATTAGCTTAAGTAATTTTTATTGTGTTTATAATTAATTTATATTTGTCGTATTGAAATATTTAAAAATTCCTTAATAGATCGGTATCACTTTTTATTTAATTAGAATACGGGATTTAATAGTAACGTTGCCAGTTATTTTTAAAGAAAAGCACCTTTTTTTTTCGTTACGTCCATGCTGAAATTTAGTTTAAGAAATTGGATAATTTTTAATTATTAGTGAAAAATAAATTAATAAAAACATAGAGATTGGTATTTTCTTAATTTCGAAAATTCAAGTACACTAAGACTCCGTTTAATGCTGCCTCGCTTAACGCTGATTCGATATAGCGCGGTCTGCTCGAAGCCTAAAAAAAAAAACTCAAAATTTACCCTAATTTAAATTATCGCGTTAGATTATCGCAAAATTTACCCTAATTTAAATTTTAATTATCGTTTCAGTGATTGGTATATAATACGATTATTTGCGAACACAAACCAATCAGCAAAAGGTGACAAAAAGGTGTACTTTCTTTAAATCTATGTTTGTTTGGTGCAGTTTTGGAAAAAATATAACATCGTGGATGCCATAGGAAATATCAACTTCGCTTGGCAAGAATTAACTGATAAATGCACGAACGAAGTGTGTAAGAAGTTACGGCTGAAGGTATCCAAGAATTCTCAACGAGAAGAGCCTTTCGCTGTATCATTAGGTTGACCAAATTAGTATGAAAGTATGTAGTCTTCATCTTTAAGGAAGACACGTGGAAGCAAAGTACGACAAAAAGGACAACTTTAATTAAGGTTGGAAGCTTAACATTAGGCTTCTTTAGGATGCCAGTGCTAACTTTATGTCCCGACAGTTAGAAACAATCAGAATCGCGAACAAGGTTACACAAACAAAATCCCGAATCACAGGACGCGACATAAAGAACCTGTTATTGAAAATCATCGCGCGAAAATCTAAATCTATCTTAAACACTAATAACAAATAAGACTTAAACTAATATTAACTAAAGTAAGAAGATAGGGGATAGGTAAAGGAAAGTTAGAACTCAGAAAAGAGGTACCCAATGCTAGTATGTAAGGCCTTCGAAGATCGTTTCTCTTTGCAATGTCCTTAGTGAGGGTCATACGTAAAGTTGGAAGGATCTCCCTTTTTTACTTCGAGTCACACAACTGTTGGCGGTTACGATGCGAAGATTCGTTCTTAATTTCCGTGGGTCTATCACTCTCAGACTCTCCTTTCCTCTCATGTACACTCCAAAAAACTTCTCCCGCTCCTTCTCACTTCATTCCTCCCTCTCGTCCCCCCTTACTTCTCCTATTACCTCACCCCTCCCCTTGTTTTAGGGTGTTTTCGATAGCCAATAAGTAAAGGAATTTCGGGGAGAGACTCCATAGAGGGTAGACCATAGAACGAAGAAAGGAGAAAAAAGGAGAAAGGGAAAGAAAGGAACGCAGAAAGAAAAATAAAGCTAATTAAAATAAAATATAAACTATATACAAAATACATGGCGTACTGCCACATTAGCAACCTAATCGGTACAGCAGGACTAGATGTAGACGAGAAGGATATTGAGGCGTTATTAAAGGTTTCTGGTGAGAACCTTACCAACGACAACCTTCAAGAATTGGCAGAACATGGAATTCATGTGGAACTGGAAAATAGAGATTCTGAAAACGAAGAACTCAAAAAATTTCTCTACAGATTTCCTTAGTAAAAGTTTGGTAAGATAACCGAAATCGTTGATCAAATTGTAGCGAATGATTCAGATTTTGAAAGGAGTGCAAAAGCAANAACTAAAGGAACTGATGGGAAAAATCATAGATCTCTTCGATCTGTAAGCCTAGTGGATGCGCTAGGCCGGGCCCCCCTCTTTGTAGGAAGGGACCCTGCTGTCCGTTACACTATTAAGTATGTGAGCTATAAAAGGTTTAGTATTGTGGAACAAAGTGCAGAACAGGCTGCACAATATAAAAGTTATGCCAGGTTAGAGAGCTGGGCCGGGGTGCGGACAGGAGGCCAAAAGATGAACAAGGCATAGTCTCTTTAACCCTGTAGTGTCATTAGGCAGGGCAGGGAAGGAGTTCCTTATTAGACTGGGGTGACAAGGCATTATTGGATAACTCACTTTAATAATAGACTGTCTCTCTGCATCTACAAGATCAGGAGTCACTGCAGTGACTAACGATCAAGTAAAAAGTTTGACTGACACACATATACATGTGTGTGCGTGTGTATATAATTCCTAGATACAGTAAGACCCCGCTTAACGCAGGGAATATGTTCCTAGACAACAAAGTGCTAAGTGAAACAGCATTAAATGAGGTCATTTTAACAATAAACAGGGATAGGGGAACACATGATAAAAAAATTAAAGCAAAATTTGTTTATAATTTATTTACTATTACTATTTACTCTATGTTAAAATGACCTCGTTTAACGCTGTTTCGCTTAGCGCTTTGTTGTCTAGGAACGCAGCTAGGAATATACAGTAAGACCCCCGCATTAAGCGGGGTCTTACTGTATATTCCATTTACCATTCTTCTCGGATTTCTCTAGACTTCTGTTTTTTGCATAAAATGTTTTTGTACTTAAGAAAAACGCGGACGTAACTTATGGACTCTTTATGGCATAAACTTATTAAACCATATGAATATTTTAAAATGCAGTAACCCATTAATAAACGTAATTTGTTGAGCTTTAAAAAATTTGGTGTACATTTGTCTTACAGAAACACCACAATGAGCCTGATTATCTGATGTGGTAGATCAGGCATTTGAGCTTCATCTTCTTGCTGTACACTCCGCTCGTCATAGGTATCATCAATTCGTTGGGTATCATCATCTATGTTAACCAAAGATGTTCGCTTTAGTGGTCTTCGTGACACTACTGGCTATCGCTGTAGATGCTGAGGAAAATCAAACTTTCAACCGATGTTTCATGAAAATAGGTGTATCCGTTCTGTGTAGAAACAGCCATGTTCCAAGTTCTGACTACAGAAAACTGCTGTTGCTCGATTTCCATTTGTCACGGGGTATCGCTCTGTCAACTACCGACTGAAGTATTACTTGTTTTTAGGAAATACTGTCAACAAAATATCCGTCTTGCGATCGTTTTACGTACAAAAAAGGATATCACACTATCGATCGCGATCAAAACCTCGTAACTCCAATATTTGTTCATATTTGAATTAAAAATTAATGGATAACGAAATACGTTTCTCGTGATTTGTAAAAGTCGCAGGTCCCGAGTCAAACCTAGTTCAATACATAAATAAAAAAAATAATTAACATAGTATTTTTAACTCTTACTATCCTGTGGGTACTAAAAGGGCCTCTTTTAGCAAGTCCATTATGGGTTTGGCCAGACCCACAATGGAGCGGCCAGGTGGTGAGGGACGGATCTACAAAGGGACTAATAGAGCTTAACACCATTAACACCAATCAAGTGTCAAGGGTCCACAAAAATTTAATTATCCTCATAAAATTTTAATACTTTTTCATTAACAATGAACATTTATCGTATAGTAAAGAATAGTTGATATTAATAATGTTATTGTATATTCCGAAACCGTATCTTCTTTTCTTTGATTAATTTGTTATCACTACTAGGCAAATAAGAAATTCCCGAATAAAAGTTGATGATAGAATTGCCAAGTGTCTATATATGCACCTAGTAGTAATAACAAATTAATCTTCAATAATGTTAATTTATATTATTTGTTTTATTGTAAAAGGGGCCTATTGAATTTCAATAAGCCCTAGGCCCCGAAAAGCCTAGATCCGCCCCTGGGGATGAGGACCAGCATATTCGGACGGACCACCCTCCGAAAAATTCCTGGGAATTTTTCGACCCATCCGGAGTACGATACTGGTCCCCAGAGCGGTAGGCTGCCACCTTAACCGCTCGGCCATCCGGCCGTCAAATCAACGTATGGTAATAAGGATTTCTGAAGGAAATTTTATGCTTCTCCAGAATATGTTCCTTCAGAAGGAGTCACGAGAGTTTGATCGCCAACCGACGATTCGGTATCAGAGCAACCAGGCCTATACCGGTGAAACGTGATACCTGATCCAAAAGGATTAAAAAGGATATAAAAAAGATACCTGATCCAAAAGGATCAGATATCTTTTTTATATCTTGCTGCACGGCAACTCGGTGGCATTCTAGTCATGGTCCAGTGACAATTCCCGCAGATTCGAGACTAAATAAATAACAATTACGTCAGAAATAGTTACTATCCTTACGTTTCTATATTCAACGATTGACTCAACAGTGAATTTTCCGTTGAGTCCCTCCGTTGAACGATCTGACGTCACGTTTTGTAGAAAAAAGAAACGTTTCAGTTGAAAGGGCACTTTTCATGATGGGCTACTTAATTTATTTAAGGAAAAGTAACGATTCTGACTGTTTTGCTAAATAATTAAAGTAGCGGCCGGATGGCCGAGAGGTCAAGGTGGCAGCCTACCGCTCTGGGGGACCCGGGCCCGAATCCGAACGAGTCGAAAAATCTCCAGGAATTTTTCGGGGGTGGTCCGTTCGGATATGTCGGGCCCCGTCCCTCACCACCCGGCAGCCCCATTGTGGGCCTGGCCGAACCCATAATGGGCCTGCAAAAAGAGGCCCTCTTAGTGCCCACAGGGCGGAAAGAGTAAAAAATAATAATAATAATAATAATAGTAACTCGCTTAACCATTTTTCGAATAAATCCTTTTATTCAAATGAACCCTTATCTGTATCACTTTTTTTGTATATGTACCGGGTCTTTCTTTAATTAATAATTTGAATTTCTTGAATATTTATATCATTAGGAAGACTTATACAGGGCGAAATATCGGTTGTATTCAATTTTGGACAAATTCGTGGAGGTACAGTATTTTGTTTACGAAAGAAAAGCTTAATATTTCAATGTTCACTAAATTATTCAACATAATTGTGCAATCACATATTTTATGATATACAGATCGTTCATTAATCTATTCGCTATTATATCATTCACAGCAAGAGTGAATGGATAGCTTCTATAAGCGAAATTTACTTTTTCATGGAAGCCACCATGTTAGTTTGCTGAATACTCGACGGTCTTTCTGGTCGTTGAGACCGTTGAGCTCAACGGTAAAACAGAGCTGATGTCACTGGTCTCAACGGAGAACTCAATGGTTCATTTAGAAACGTCGTTTTCTCACCATTATGTCAACCGTTGAATTTAGGAACGTACGGCATAAGTCAGCAATTTGTTCACGGTATATGCACTTTTTGGACCGCTATGGCATACAGTACTTTTATCCAATTCGGAGCCTAGTAGTTATATTATGTCGTTGATTAGAAGTATCAATTAAAATATTAATTAATGTCTACTGGTTGCCATTATATAAAATGCATTTTTTATGATTTATATTTGAAGTTTTGACATTTTCATTGAAAATGCTTAAAACCATGCTACTAATAATTTAACTAATATTAATTAAAAATTGTTTTTCTATATGAAAATTTATTACTTGGAATATTTGGTTGCCATAAAAATTTTAATTAATAGCCTCTTTATATAATATTTTGTTTAATGTGTAGAAATTAAAAAAATATATGTACATTTGTTTTTTGGGCGACTTCGGACTACTTTTGAACCAACTTTTCGCTTCTGCGTTGCATCTGGCAACTCAGTTATGACTAACGTCACGTGTAAACCAAAACAGAAATATTTACCGGGAACTTTAAGCCGAACTTACTGTGTCTTTTTGTAAGATTTTTTTTCTGTTTAAAAATAAAATTGAATTTTAGATTGATGTTATAACACAATGGGTTAATATTCGAAAACGGATGATAAATATTATATGTGCATATATAATAAAATTTAAAATTTTTGATGAAATGGATACATATTTCGTGTGTGTTCAGTCACATAGACAGTTACACTAAATTAATTATTAAAATATTAATTTAAATATAATTATTAAATTTAGCAAGCGATGGTGCCTAATGCCTCCCTCTTGTTAGGCTAACTGTAAAATTAGAATCCAACCTGGGACACATTTCGGAATCAGAGAAAATAGGGTTTAAAACTTATTGAACTTTGGTTATTTTTTAAAATTAATTAATTTATTGATTTATAAATTAGTGATATTATATTAGCATGTTAATAAAATTGTTATATTCAATGATTGATTCTACAATCATTTATTGAATGTAGGAAAAACCGAGGACAGGCTCCAGAAATCGGAGACATCTGGTCACCCTACTGTAGTGCCAAATTACGTAGAATTTAATTAATAATAGTAGTAGTAATATAACAAGATGTAAAACCTGGAAAATATGGAAATCTTAAAAAATACATAGAAGTACATTGAGAGAAAATCAATAAAACATTATTGCGAAAAGTTTTTGCTATAACTGATTCCAATACCAATTATAGCAAAAACTTTCTATAGTAATGTATTTTGCTGAAGAAATGATTTAAAACACAATAAAATGTTGCTGGGAATAATTTAATTACCAAAATTTTAAATGTTGCTGCTTATTTTTATTATTATTTTCAATGTGCATCCCTCTATTGTAGGACTGGTTTGAAATTCCAATAATTATATTTAGAATCAATTGGATTTTATACATCATATCATTTGTAGAAGTTGCTGAAGTAGTAAAATTGTACTCACTCATAATATATAATATGGATTTGTGAAATATAACAGAAAGTTCTTAAAACAGTTCTTTAAAAAGCTTGGTTAACCTGACCAGTTTTAATTTATAAATGAAAACTGTTGATGTTTTTGATTAGTATGATTAATTTTACAATCATACAGTAACATATATACAATTTACTTATAATTTATTCAGCTTGGAATATTATTGCAAACTCATGTAATTATTCATATTTAATTTGAATAATTGCAAACTCATTGTAATTATTCATATTTAATTTGTTTGTTTAAATATTTTTGCTTTAATATTGAATATATATTCTGAATAATTTATATTATTATTTTCCCTCTAGGCTATCTGAAAAATAGTACAGATGTAAGAAGTAATGGTATTTCAATATTCTACAATATACTGTTTTACTAAAATTTTGTATAAATCCAGAAATGTTTTATATTTGAATGAAACATTCAGATATTGCACAACTAAATCACAGGTATAATTGCTTTGTGATAAATCCAATTTTAACTTATGAATACTCAAAATAATTTAATTAATTAAAAAAATCTCATATTAATTTATAAGCATATTTAAGTATTTTAACTATATTTTTTTAATTAAAATAATTATTTTATATTTGTCCATATTAAATATATTTTTAGTGTATAACTAAAAATATTTATAATTTTTTTATTGAAAATATTTCTGAGATGTTTATTAACATCATATATTTAAAAACCAATGTAAAAACAAATTATTTATTTATTATTTTAAATATTACAAATAAAAAATGTTAGCAATGAATTATGAATTAATTTAACTAACATAATTGAGTTTTCAAATAAAATTTTTGAAATAATCAATGATTCATTAAAAAATATTAGTTGAAGTTTGCTCAGTACCAGATCCTTCCTAGTACTGGACAAGGTTCTGTTCATGTAATTTTGATGGCAGATAGGTACCAGTTTTTGTCAAGATGGTTTAAATAAGGCATGCAAGCCAATAGTTTCTGACTTGTAGTCAAGGCAATCTGAAAGAAGAAATTGATGTGTGAAGGTGCATTTTGTGTTGCATTCATGCAGTATTTAAAGTTTTGCCCTTTGTTCTGGTTTTACAGAGGGGTAAATTAATATTTTATTATATCTTAATTTCTTATTACATGATATTTTTCTTATCATATTAGCAAATATGTTAAGAAATAGGAAATAAAAGAAAGCATCATTACAAAGTGAGAATATATAGAATATTGTAGCATGTTACTTTCTCAATACCAGAATGTATGAATCATCCAGTACTGGACAGGATAAAAAACATTTTATTAAGAAAAAATCTACATCAATGGACTTTGTTTTCTTTCTAAGTTATGGTGTAAACTTCAAATGATTTCCAGAAAATACATGACATGAAAAATTTTCTCTAATCTCAGATGAAACAAGAGAATTGACATTAATTTGAAGAAGAAATGTAAACATAAAAAAAAAAGAAAAGGATTTATTGCATTTTACACAAGAATCAAATTTTAGGTTCATACTGAATGTAAAGGTGAAGAGAATATAGACTTTCACACACAATTTTTTGGTATAACTCATACCAAAAGGAATGTATGCAAAAGGAGCTATGTAGGACAAAGCAATCTGAAGTTATCTTAATGAGAATTCTATTGTATGTCAGGTCTATCAGTAAACATTGAAGTCAAAACTAGATAAAATACTGTATTAATAGTACTATACATATAGCATGGTATGCTGTGTATATTATTAATATTTTGTTGAAATTGTCAGTTTTGATTTGATTATGTTTACTGATGATATTATTACATTAAGTACGTGATGTCAGTTTATGCATTGTTGTGCATCAGCTGTTGAAATCAATGTGTAGTATAGTGTTCATTTATACTGCAGTTTTATTACTATTAATATGCTTGTTTAAAAAGCCAATTAAGTTCACAAATGAACTTTACTTGGAAACAACTATGGTGGCTTGCCTGCTGAAACTGTGCTAAGCGGCATATTGCAATTATTAGCTGTGTTGTTACTGTTGTTTGCCACTTTCTGGTATAGTTTGCATTTTATATGTTAATAATGTAAATTTCAATTGTAAAGAGATTTTTTCAGGTTTAAAACTTCAATTTATATGTATTAATGGTTTAACTATCTGAAATTACAGCATATAGAATTAAGATAATGCTGTAATTAAACTCTTTAAGCTCTAAAAATATATATTTTTTCCTCTATCCAGAGATGAAATTGTTTTTACCGTTTAGGCTACAAGAAGAATTTGTATTGCAAAACCAGTCAAACAACTCTTCCTTCAGCTGATTTTATCTTGAATGGATTAAGCCAATTTTAGTCAATTTCATGTTTAGAGTTAATACTGTCTTAATTTTATATGCTATAATTTTAACTCATTTCTTAACTAAGGTATTATAACTGAAGTTTGAATAAATTAAATATGTAACAAATCCTAGCTTGATACATATATTGAGCAGTCAAACTGCCAGAAATTATTAAATATTATTTATATATTTATTATAAATTATTAGACAAGATATTATTTATAAATGAAAAGCTTTTTTATGCTTAAAGATAATTTCTGGCTGTTGAATAAATCTGTGATATATTTCTATTAGTTTGACAAAATTTTAAAGTACAAAGTAGGAGTTAGTTCATGACCTTTTAAGATATTTGTATGCTTTCTATTTGGAGTTTATTTACAGAGTATGTTTATTTTTTAGTGTTTGTGTATATTCTGTTCTGAAAGTGATTTTAATCTGAAACATTTGCTTTTTGAAATCTAAATGAATTCCAAATAAAGTAACTGATTTTCTTTTTTCAATAGGTGAAACTACCAAAGAAAAATATATCAGAAAATAAAAAAGATGGGCAACATAAATTTGTTCTTAGAACTCCAAAAGTATGTTTTGTTTTCTCAATTATATGTTATTATTTGTTGTTGTTATGATAAATCATTAAGATGTTTTTAAGTTATAAAATAAAATACTTGCAAAAACACTTCTTAATTAACTTACAACCAATAATGTAATTTTCTTTTTATTTCGTGGTGATATATTTATCTATATAAACAAACTTCAGCTAACCCGATAAATGTTAAAGCAACCAAAGCCGAATTAACGGGCTAGAAGTGGCTATAATAATAATAATAATTATAATTTAAGATAATTTGGTATTAGAGTTAGGCGTTAGGCACCATCTCATGCTAAATTTAATAATTATAATTTTAATTAAATAATTTAAATAAATTTAGAACTAACTGGAAGAAAAGAATCGGCCCTGAGTGGGACTCGAATCTGCAACTCCTGCTTACCGTTGCGTTGGCAATTATAATTATTATTATTATAGCTGCTTCTAGCCAGTTAATTTTGCTTTGGTTGCTTTAATGATATATTTATCAATTAATAAGATAGTTTGTCTTAGTTGATTGATAGCCAGATAATTCATTAATGAGAATACCCCACAGTTAGTCACATTACTATTTGTTTTTAATATTTTTGATTTAATAATTTAGAATAATTAATTAAATTTAAATTTGGTAACAAACTTATTTAACACACAAAGTTAATATTAACAAAAAATTATTTAAGTATCTATTATTACTTTTATTATGGCAAAGATTTTGTGAATGAAAATTAATCAAATGAGCATTTTAAATTTAATTACATATAGTATATATTTGTAATAGTAATTCAAACATCAAATGAATTTTGAAAAATATGTATACATTATGTAATGAGCAATTATTTATTATGATATTGTCACAATGCTGGGCTGCAATTTTTAATCATGTTTTTAATTTATTTAATTTAAAATATATGCTCTCCATCTCAAATTAATACTGTAGCATGTTGCCCGTGTACATCATACTTTTCTGTTAGCAAGGGAGTCATGCTGGTCATCTATCTAACTTCTTTCAGGAAAAATTTTTGAATTGAAATAACATGACTTCCAGTTTGCATTATGTAGCTAATTGGGGCCCCTTGCCCCTAAGCTTTCTATATCTGGTCTTGACTTTCATATATCTAATTCCATTCTCAAGATTTATGAATGATGGATGGACAGAGGCAGTGGGAATTTATAGGTCTACAGTTTTTTCAAATTGCAGCCCAGTAATGTGTTAAATATACATTTATAGACAGGAACTAAAAAGGACTGTCAGCTATCAGGAATATAATTATAAACGTGTATCAAATATAATTTCTTAATTTAAAAATTTTTATTCTTTTAGATAATAAATGTCTGTTGAGAAAATTCTATAACATTTTAATACTGAATATATGTAATATTTGCATGACTAAGGCTGGGCCAATTTGACTCCATTAAATCACTTGAACTATTGGGTTGTTCAGAAAGTAAGTTCGTTTTTTTTACCACTAAATGGATTAGTCGTATTTTTCCTGCCATTTTCATTCTAAACTGTATTATCATTATATATTTTGACAGCTACCATTTTAAGGCTTATTTGTAAAAAATTTTGTTTGATTCTGTGCAATTGTTTATTTTGTCCCATCAAATATGGAAGATCAGAAGCAGCATTTTCAGCATATTTTGCTCTTTTATTACTGAAAAGGTAAGAATGCTGTTCAAGCGAGAAAAAAATTGTGTGATGTGTATGGAGAAGATGTATTGACAGAACGACAGTGCCAAAACTGGTTTACAAAATTTCGTTCTGGCAATTTCAATATTGAAGATGCACCACGTTCTGGATGGGCAGTTGAAGCNGGAGAAGATGTATTGACAGAACGACAGTGCCAAAACTGGTTTACAAAATTTCGTTCTGGCAATTTCAATATTGAAGATGCACCACGTTCTGGATGGGCGGTTGAAGCCAATGAAAACAAAATAAAGGAACTGATTGAAGCAAACTGCCAAATAACAACACGTGAAATCACTAAGAGATTAAATTTGTCAAATTGAACCATTTATGATCACTTGAAACAAATTGGTTTCGTTTCAAAGCTCAATATATGGGTTCCACATGTTCTTAACCCCTTCTTGTCCACTTTTTTAAAAAATTTTTAATTAAGCATAAAAAATACTTAAAATTGAAAAAAAACGAAAGAAATGTGTTAATTTTGGTTAAAAAGCTTCATCATTTAGTTTCCTTTGTCTCGCCTTTCTGTTAAATTTAACACCGATGAGTCATTGTTTACACATCTGGATGACCTTGAGAACAGCTGGTGTCATATTTCCTGGGACATTCTCATAGACGTTTGGGAGGAGAAGGGTTTAAAGTAGGGTGACTAGAAACTAAACCTATATTTTTTAATATTTTTAAAAAATTATAATTTTTATTGCGATTTCTGACCCCCCTAATTAATTAAACATATACAGTCGACCCCCCCTATAAGATAGATATGTTCCATTCTTTAGGAATCCGATTTCTTACGAGTCCTTCCAATCACAGCCCGACACGTGAGAAGTTTACGGACTACGGCTGATTGAAAGGTTTTCTTCCATAAAATTAATCGATTCTAGACTAATCCGACTCAACATTTCCAAAATACGTATATTTTTTTGTAGTTTTATAGGAATCGTAATTATTATAAACAAAAAATTGTAGG
>NW_019384379.1:313516-393306 GCF_000671375.1 Centruroides sculpturatus
AAAGGCTGAGAATCGAATAATTTCTATTCATTTCAAACCAAAACGATTTTTTTTAAAGTTAGGGTTAACTCAAAAAGGAAAAAACAACCGACAAATTTTCTCATAAAAATCGCTCATAAAAACTCCTTTCCCACCACAATACTTCCCTGTAGAAGATGAGTTAACTGTTGTGTCATATTTAGTCACTTCACCCACCATTGGTCAAAGAAGATCATCACCTATGACGTACAGGGAGAGATCTCGAGAAGATATCCCCCCATATAAAAGAAACTGTGAAACCACCGAGGGGGAGCAAGTTTTTCCTGAACTGTGAGTGTGCCCGTGAATCGCCTGCCTCTCGTCGCCACCGTCTTCTAAAGACTTTGATTACGACTTGAACTATAGTTACGAGCCCAGGATTCGGACTCCGAGATCGTCCTGAACCCTTCAACCTCTACAACTCGAGGTATTTATGCTACTCGCGATGATATGTAAGCTCTCTCTCGAATATTCCAACCTCGCGGTTAGGGTCGCGACAAATGAACTATACGGATTGAAATTCCCGAGGCCAGGGATCTGTACCTTCGACTCCTTAAATAATTAACTAAGTGTAAATGTACGGAATAACCGGAATAAACGGGTATTTTATTAATGAACTTGGATTGGTGTGCGTTTCTTCCGACAATTTCCACTCCATACTCAAACCGAAGTCTTCGACGAGATCGCTCGTGATAATTCCCCATCGAATTAACCGCGTATCTATCCGCGATAAATTAATAGATTGGTGTCAGACAGGAGAAAGAATCTAACGATCCTTTCTCCGAACCCGTTTTTCCCATCCTTTAGACAAGCGAGACCGGACCTCAAGGTCTTGAGTCGAGTAAGTGGTAGGAGAGGGACATCCTCGTAAACATCCTACCCCCGATTAGTCTCACATGTAGGTACTTGGGACTGAGAACAAGTCAAAATAAAATACAAAATGGTTACACTTTTTCTACAAACAGGCACCCAACAACCAACAGACAGTCAACCTCCAAAATGCTAGGTTAATAAGGCAATCATTTCTAACTGATCGTATTAGGGTTCTAGAAGTCTTGGAAATATACAAGGTTGGCCTGACTCACAAATGTATTAACTTTAAGGACAGTAAAACAGTATCGTATGCATGGCACAACTTTTACAAAAAAACTGCCCAAGGCCAACATAAATTCATTTTTATTAATTTGGTATTAAGTTATATTTAAAAAAAATTTTTTTATATATATATGGTGTACCTATATATGTATTAAATTTGAAATTTACCACTGTTTTAATTTTTTTGTTGTTATATATGCATTATGTTTTGTTCCAATTTTGTAAAAACAATATTTTAAAATTTGTTCTACGCATTCCAATTTGAAATTTCATTAATTTAATGACTTGATGCAGACCTTGGTTGAAGTAGAAAAAAGTTTTTTATTAAAAAATTTTTGTTACTGAAATTTAAAGGTTGTTTACGATGTGTCTGTTTTAATAATTTATTGTATAATTCTTCTTTTTTGTTGATACTTAATATATTAGTTTTATTATTGATGATTTGAATTGAAAAACTGAGAGCAATAATGATATGATCCTGTCTCTTAAAAAGTTTAGATATTGTACTATAAAGATGATGTATACTAATCTTTCATATTTTGCTGTTTTACTATTTTGTTTCCATCAATACTTAATCAGAACTCTATTAATCTTTCATTCTGTTTTGAGACAGTATATTTAATACTGCACTGTTAATTTAATTTCAGTATTGGAGAAAATTAGACCATTTGTATTTGACCTATTAATTTCAGATTTTATAATAGAGATGAGAGCACTAATAGTTTTTACATGTCAAATGCTTTACAAATAATTTAAAAATCTTGGTAATGTTTTTGTATATTGGACTTGTTAGATGTAACACTAGATAACAATATAAAACAAGTATAATTTGAAAGTTATTTTTTGATATGTAAACATAATAGAAATTGATTAGATTTTCTGTTTGTTAAAATACTTAAAAAATTGAAAAAATAAAATTTTGTATATTTGGAAAGTATGATAACAGTTCTAATCTCTTCCAGTAGAAGTATTTTTATTTATCAAATGTTTTCAGCTGACTGGGCTGCCATCTTAGGATTAAATAGTTAACAGAATGGAACATAGAATACAAGGTATTAATTAAAGCAATTAATACAAACAAGAATTAAAAATATAGAACAAGAACTAATAGACATAAAGGCATTACAAATTTATTTAAAAGCATTGATATTATAGTACTTTTCATGAATTCTACAATGATTTTTATGATGTTTAGATATTGTGTTACAAAATAACTCATTATTTTCATCATGTCAAATAATTATGTGAGAGGCTGAACTCGACTGGAAAATTTTATTCAAAAAAGTTTTTGAAAAAAAAAAAGATTGCTACAAATATGATTATATCCTTTCCCACGGACTTGCTTCCTTGTTTGGGGGTGACACATCAAATGTGTCATTAGGAATCAAATGAAAAAATTGCCATTGGACGTGAAGGATGATTTTACCAAAAAAGGACAAGAGTTGTGAGGGGGAGGACCCCCAAATAAAGGAGAAGGTCTGATGATGCGACAGGGAGTTTGCCCGACAGGAGTGTTCGTTTGTCCTTGATGGTTGGTTGTGTGTGTACACTCAGATACACTTTGCTGCACTCCTCCAATAGCCAAGCGATCAGAAGCTTAACCATCAATGACCCCATCCCACCAAGGACGTATCTCCACTGAAAAAAAGGACCCAAATCAAGAGAGCAATCTTCAGGTAAATACCATGCACAGACGTTTGTAAACTCTCTCTCATTTAAAGCATATGTGTAACTAGTTTATATAATCAATAAACGAGTATTATTTTCTATAATCGAATTGTAAAGTGCACTTCTTTAGCCCAATTGGTCTCCATCCTGAGTCCAACCGCCCACAGATGCAATTGCTTGCACAGAACATAATGGTCTCTATCCAGAAGATACAGTGGTGTCAGTCCTGATAAATTAGTCATTGCAGTCTTCACCGACATGATGTCAACCCTTCAGTCCTGTGGTGCTGAAGCATAGGGGGTGCTTCATGCATTGTCACAATTATATTTTTCAAAGAACTTAAGTGTTTCAATGAAATGGATGAAAGTTTTCTGAATCAAACTATTATGTTATGTCTTGTCTTGTATTAAAGTTAAAATAGTCAAAAAATGCCAATAGATATTAACAAAAACATTTTATCAGTAATTATAGTTTAAGTTATGATCAGTAAGTTTTAAATGTAAAAAATATAATTTTTTTGTATGAAAGTTTTTCTTGTAGTTATATTGTTAATTACTAAAATTAATACCAAAACACTCTAACTCCAGTAAAAATAGAACATTTATTAACAGAACAAATATTTTTGACTATACAATAGAATGTATAATAGCCATCTTCAGGTTCTAGAATGGTATTAATGAATAGAACAGGAAGCACATTTGAAAATTACAAATTTACATAATGAGTCACATAGCAGTAGCATAAAATATATTAAATGTTTTTTCATATTAATTATATCCTGGACCATACTCCTTGTGACTTTCAGTTTATGGTTGTTTGGAACCTCGCGTTTTTTTATGCAGCGCTCGAGAAGCGCTTTACAGCGAACACACTGAAACTGGTTTCTAATTGGCCAATACTGCTCGTGACGTCATTTCGCTACACTCTCGCTGCATAAAAAAACGCGGGGGAACTTCAAAATAGATAACAATGTTCAAAAAGCTGCATCATATAGATGAGAAAGCTAACAGACCTGTTTTGCTGCTTTCGATATGAAAGACCACTGTGAAAGGTTGTTTAAAATATCTTTACCAGTTTTTTTTACAAAGAAAATGTTTTGATTTAATTTAGACTGCCCTTCCATATGTTAATCATTCATTTCATTTCTTCCTACAGTTTTTAAAGTTAATATAAATAACAATCAATTTAGATTATTGTTATTTATATCATTTATATTGAATAATGAAAATATCCTATGTAATATGATTAATTTTTAGGTTGTTATAACAATTTTAATTTATTGAATTACACTTTAATGAATTGTTAAATAATAAATAAAAATAAAAATTTTTTAGGAAATATTGACTGAAAAATATGGTGAAGAAAACAAATTAATTTATGACCTTACAGATCAAGGAGATGAAAATCTTTCTCTACGATATGATTTGACTGTTCCATTTGCAAGGTTTCTTGCAATGAATAAAATATCAAATTATAAATGTTATCATGTTGGAAAAGTTTATAGACGTGATAGTCCTCATGCTGCTAAAGGACGATATCGAGAATTTTATCAATGTGTGAGTTCACATTTTTAGATTGTTCTGTGATTAGTTTTAAGATTTAAAAGATCTGATATAAAGTACATATTAGAGATAATGTATTTTATTTCAGGATTTTGATATAGCTGGTAAATATGATCCCATGTTGCCTGATGCTGAATGTATTTTAGTAATTGCTGAGATTTTAAATGAACTGGATTTTAAACACTTCATAATAAAAGTAAGATTACATACATTTTTATAATATAAATGATCTAATTATTTTCAATGTTAAATAATTATCTCAAATAAACAATTGGTGGAGATAACTGAAGCTTATCAAACTGTAATGGAACCAAGGAAATCAAGATCACAAAAAATCTATTTCCTTGACTTCATTACAATTTGATAAGCCTTATATATCTCCATCAATTGGTTATTTGAGATAATTATTTAATTTAATTTATTAGAGGCAAGAAGCTTACAACTATATTTTTACTCATAATGTGTTTGTAAAGAGCATTTAAAGTGCAGTCTTAATATCAATCTGATTTATACTAAGATTTTATTTGCATAAATTTTAGGTTAAAATGTTATCAAAAGAGAAAAAATTCAGTATATTATTTATAACATAAAATTTTTCTTAATCAAATTGAAGTTTTTGTTATGTATAAAACGGAATTTAATCTTTAAGAAGAATAGTGTAATGCCAGAATCGATGAGAGTCCAGATTAATTTGATTCTCTGTAACTTTAAATTTTCAGGACAAACTCTGCATTTATGTTTTTATTATTTCTCAAGATTTAAGAAACAATTATCTCACAAATAGAAAATATTTTTGCTGAGAGTTGTTAATTTGCTTTGTATAATTATTAAAATGAAACAAATTAAACAATGTTAATTTTTAAATATATAGGTTATTTATTTTTATTTTTCAAATTGCGATATATAATGTATTTAAATTTTCAGCTTTACTTGATGTATATAAATTAAGAAATTGAAAATCAAACAAGAATTATTTTCAGGAAATAAACAATAATCACATTTTTTAATATGGAAACTTCATTTTACTACTATTTCATTGCTCTAAAAAGGGGAGTGTCTCGACTGTCGAAGGTGTTGGCGCGATAATCTCAGGAGAAGAGTTGATACAACATATTGTGATAATGATTCACTTTTGGAGGGAAATATTACCTCAATTTAAGCGGAAGTATAACAAATATTCTTCTTAGCTGGTAATAGTATACCTATTACTTATTTCTGGTATAGAACCTAATCCAGGACCTCTGCCTAGATCTCCTCAACGTGGCGGCCACACAGATATGCAAAAGAAGGGGCGTGGGAGGCCGCGTAGTGTCATTCCTAAAGCCACAGAAAAAATAAGAATATCTGGGACTAATTCCNTGATTGCGTTTCTGTAAAGGAATTATTTAAAAATTATTTTTAAAGGTAAATCATCGTAAGATACTTGATGGTATATTAACCATTTGTGGAGTTCCTTCTGATAAATTTAAAACAGTTTGCTCATCTATTGATAAACTTGATAAGGTAAGAAAAAATTGAGTTTATTTGTTCTTAAGTAAACATATTTTTTAATTATAAAGAACAATACTAGTTGAAGTAATTGAATTAAAATTGTAAAGAAAACAAATAAATAAGAATGCAATTTTAGATCAAACATTTGTTTCTAATAGAAATTTATTTAAAACATTATTTTTTAGGCAAGATGCCAACCACTATAGATTTTCCTTACTTTCTAAAGAAGTCACATGTAAATTATAGATTCATAGCTAACTCTAAAAACTATGAAATGATCTTTTATACTCTCAAATAAGCATGCTAATATAACATTTGTAGATGCTAGTTAGTGCTTTGTCTACATAAAATCACCAATATGCTGAATCTTAAACCAATCAGCAATTTATACCAATAATATGGAATGCTTCCAGTTTTCAAGTGGCTAACTAAGGGTCTGTCTAAAAATTACTCCTGTGTGCAACAGAGTTGCACAGATATGCTAAAACCATGTCAAAAAATTACTCAAGTTTGCATCTAAAAATGAGATATGTTTTTCTGATATCATGGTCAGGCCAGTGTTGCCATTTTGTGTAAAATCTTATTTCCAAATATGGAACATACTGCCTCCAAGAATCTGTAAAACTACTCTCAAAAACTGGATTTGTTGAGACAAAAAATAATCTATTTTCATACCAGAAAATAACTTTAAAGAATATACAAATCTTATTGATCTATAAATAGACCTACATCAGTCTTGTCAAATGTTTTTATATTCATTAAAATTAGTTGCTGGTGTAAAAATAAGGTTATTTTTTGGTCTCCAAAAATCTCTGAATATGATGGAGGCCTTTTTAAAGGTATTTTCTAAATTGTTCTGAGTTTCAAAAAATCGTAAACAACTTAAATAATAACAGTAACTGCAACTATGTACTATTCAAAATATCAAACATTTTATTTGAATAATTAACATATCATTTTCTATTAAAATTTCAATACTAAAATTGTCAGTTTTGCATTTACATGCTCCTGATGTTGGTGCTGCTGACTTTTTTGTTTTTCATTATGAAGGAACAAATTTTTAGCAGATTTTGATTCTTAATTTCAATTCATACATAACATTAAAAAATAGGTTCTTTTCTTCCTTAACTTGCACTAATTTTAATAAATTTGGGAAAAAACCCTAAACCTGACAATTCTGATTATAATCTGTTCATTATTCTCTTAACCAATGGCAATAAATTAAAATTACAGCAAAGAGAAGAAGTTTTGTTTTTGGCTTTGAATTATATTAATTAACAGCAGAAGTTTTTTATAACACACAGAAATAATTGTACTTAGAAACAAACCTCTAAAAACACCTCTAAATTTAACTTATCTCCAAATTCACCTTTAGATAAGAAAAACCTCCAAAACAGCTCTAACTCTAGATCAGGTACACTGGACAAACCCAAACAAAAAGATCATGTAGTGATTATATTAGAATTATATTTTTTATATATATAAAATGCTTATATTAAAATTATTGCAATATGTCTTTTCATTACTAAAGAAAAAAAAATAGAAATAGTGGCATGAGGAATCAACAAATCATCATAAAAATTTTTTAACAAGGGGCAAAGTCCCTCTTAGTAACATACAGTAGCTTGTTTCAGATGATTATTTGAAAACATTAGAACTTATTTATAATAAAATTAAAATATGTCCCTTTTCAACTCTGTGTGTTACAACTATATAGGGAAAAAATTTTTACATACAAGTTTGCACAAAAAACATCATGATATTACAAATTTGTAAAAGAATCAAATCTAAATCACACAATTACGATATAACCTTAGCACCAGAAAAACTTCCTTGTTTGAATTACAAGTTAAACCCAAATAATAATCATAATAATATATGGGACCAAAAAAACGTAATTTACAAACTCAGTTGCAACTGCACTCCCCCAAATCCTATATAGATGAAACTGGCAGAAATCTTAAGACCCAGTTTAAAGAACATGTAACTGTGATTAAATATAATAATCGCAACTCAGCTGTTGCTGTCCATTGTAACAATGAAGGAAACCATAAAAATTGTTAAAAAAGAATCGCATACGCAAAATAAAGGAGACGGTATGAACATCTAGAAATTCTTAAAAACAAGACAGTATGATGAATAATAACATTGGCCAAAAACTACATGAAACTTGGTATCCATACTTGACCAAGAGAAGCTGGGAGGGGGGAGTGGATAATTAATGTGTTAAAGTATGGCAAGTTTTCATTATCTGTGCCTACGGTACCTAGCAGGGTGCTCATGCATCTCATTTCCACTTCCTCCATCACTTTCTAAATTTCCCTAACCCCTCAAAACAAAAAAAAAAAAAAAACACTTTTTTGACCCTCCCCTTTCTTAACCCCATTCACACCCACTATCTCTCCTCTACCTCATGACAATGCCTTTCTGTTGTATCCTGTTAACTTTCCCATTTACATCTTGTGCATCACCACATCATGTACAACTCTACTGTAAGTTAAAACAATTTACCCTTACTTTACATTTTACAATTTACACAATTTACATTTACAATTACTTAAGTTTTTTTGTATTTTACGATGCACTTTCTTCACTCCATTGTTCTACTGTTATCAAAATGTTTTCTATTGTTCTTACTGTAATCAAGGTCATGTGGTTCCCAAATTTTATAGTCTTGCCTCTGCACTGCACCATGTATACTGGAGTGTTTTTCCAACACTATGTACCATACTGTTATGTTTGCAGTAAGTCCAAACTTTTTACATAAAAGTCAAATTCCAAATATCACAAATTCACAGTTCACAAAACGTTTATAACAACAAATAAAATTTACATAAACTTATGATGTTCATAAGAACTACAAATGGCAATGTTTAAGATTTTCAAAGTAGGTTTCACACACAAAATGAATTAGAGTCCAAAAGTCAATTAATCCACCACATGTCCGTCAAAAAGGGCACCTTGCGATGTATTCCTCAGATGCAGTTAGATGTATATTGCTTCAGACGTTCATTACAGCACAGTGAGATGAATTCACCTTCTTCAGCCAGATCATTTCACCAACCAACTTGACTTAGACGAGCTTAGACAAACTTCGGTGTACATTGGTGAAGTAAGACCAACTTAGACCAACTTAGCTCTCCTGCCTCAACCTAATCTTTTTATATGGATTGAAGAAAATGCTGATAGACCAATCAGCGTTTCATAGCGCTATCGGATGTCCACCAATTGTACGATGATCGCTGGCCAATCAGCGATCATCGTACAATCTACCGTTCAAAACTACCGGTCGTTTCTTGATCTGAGTTTCTACAGTGTCAACTGTTGCACATTTGAAAAGAAAAAAGGGCAGAAAACATATGTTCAGACAATTCCATCCCGACAATAAATGTAATTTGTTTTCCCTTGTTTTGTAAAGTTTTGTAAATCATTTTCCAATTTATCATTGTTTTTTAGCTTATGCCTGTTAACCATAACCATCCATATTTTATCTAATGTCACAACTCCTGCATTTCTCATAACCCATGTAAGTTTCCTGTTGTTCTTTTACAAATTTGTAACATCATGATGTTTTTTGTGCAAACTTGTGTACATTATGCTAACTTGTATGTAAAAATTTTTTCCCTATATAATTGTAACACACAGAGTTGAAAAGGGACATAATTGTCGAAAATGCATTCTCAAAGGAATAAAAAGTTTTTCTAAAGTTTGTCCTCCTTTTACTGATGGTATAATAAGTCTAGCGAAAAAAAAAAGCCATCTTAGTGCTCGTATAATCGAACACAAGACTAGACAAGAAGCATATCACACAAAATTAAAGTAGTTTATGAATATCTTAAAATTGGAGTGATGATATCATATCAGACATATTATATCATATCATGGGGCTGGGGAAATGCTCCTCATTTATTCCCTTTCTTGCTCTCCAACCATGATATATAATCTTTTGCTATTGATGCCCGTTTTCTCAGATTGGCACCTCTGATTTAACATGAAAAAAATGCAATGCAAAAAAATTTTCAGCATTCAAATCCAAACAAAATTATAAGAAATTGAAAAGTTTGCAAAAAAGTTCCTCATTTAGTTTTTAATTTCCACTTTCAGTTTAATTTAAATTTATTTAGATTTGGGTTTTTTTAGTGTGTTTATTGAAATGCTATTTAATCTTGAGTTTTTATTAAAGTTAATAACTATACATTTTAAATTGTTGAATAATTATGAAATATTTAAAAAATGCTATATTTATTAAAACATAAGTTACATAATTTGTTTTGTTTCTAACTTCATAATGTAGATATTTACATAAATAAAGATTTTATTCAGTGTTTAATTATATATATTTTATATTTATTATACTGAAACATATTGTATATATTATTTTATAGATTTCCTGGGATGACATTAAAAAAGAATTAATTGAAGAAAAACAACTTAGTTATGAAACAGTTGATATGATTGGTAGTTATGTAAAAAGAAATGGTATATTTACAGATTTTGTTAAATATTTTTCATATAATAAATTTTAGTAACATATTCAGCAGGTAACATAAAATTCTTTATAAAATATTATTTGTTTATGAAGAATTTCTGTATAGTTTCAAGGAAAAGTTTTTTGTTCAGAATTCATAGCAATTATTTCAAAACATTCTAAAGATATCAATCTTCATGAATAGATCTAGGCTGTTGTTAAATTTTGTTAATCTTGTTTTTGTAGATTTCAGTATAATCAGTACATCTTGTTAGGTCTTGTTTGGTTGATATGTTTATTTTTGAATAGTGCATTAGTAGAAGACAAAGTAGGCACATTAACATCAGCATCAGTATTACTAGAACACACTTATAAATCACAATAGCTGTAGTGTCCTCAACCAGCTTAATAGTCAGAGGAAATAGATAGAGTTTATGACATAAAGTGTTTTTTTTTCTTTGGAAATTTAGTATATTTTTGCTGTCTGAGTTCTTTGAGAATGGTATTTCTACTTTTGAAAGATTTGAGTCCAAATACTTGTTGTGATTCTCTGTCTCTCTTTTTGGACTTGAGGAAATCTCAGTTTTTCATCTCAGGGCTTTTACAATGATCATCACATAAGCATTTACATATAGCAATATGAAAGAGTTTAAGACTTCTTTGTGAAACTTTGTTTTATTCTTTGTATTACAAATTTTTTATGACTATATTTCTTATGATATATTACAAGTCTGGATACAATCTATTAGCAACTTATAATAGGAAGAGAAGCTTCTTTTCATATATTTTCAATGTCTATAGCTGTCATTTCACTGCTATTATATTGCTTTGATTGATAGGTCTTACCCATTATTATCCACTGAAACTCATATCTGACCCACAAATAGTACTTTATCACATTACAATAAGTCAGCAACAGATTATGTGTTAACTTCTCTCTCTCTCTAAACACAAGACATGACAGTTTTTGTCTTGTTTTGGACATTTTCATCATGATCCATACCATAATGTGTTTAACAGATGGAGTTCAAATTATAGTAATGTGCAGTTACTGTCAAAACCTAGTGTCACATATGAGAGATAGCATAATATAGATATTTTGATTTTTTTATATTCATATATAGGTTCAATGATTAAGTATACAGGAATGATAAATTTAGAAAATTTTTTCTCAAACCTACTGTACAGTACAATAGTTACAAGTATACTGAAAACTCTGATTTTCTGCAAGCTTTTTTTATAGGATACACAGATAGCAATTTTAAAGGACCCTGGTGGCATTACCTCACATATAATTGGACTGCAAATGTAATCATTTATAAATGTATCTGATACGTACGATATCTGTATGTTGAGTTTGCAATAAACAGTCAATTTTATCTGGGTGTGTAAGTTTTTGTCAAAGAATGTATTTTATAGATACAGCATGAATTATTACTGTTAAATTCTTGAACAGTATCTTAAATTAGTTAAGAAACTTTTATAAATTATATTTAAATCAATATTCATATTTTAACATTCAGTATGGTTAATACTCATTTTCACTATAAAAAATTATCAAATTGTATACTTTTTCAGAAAACAGCAAATAAATACAAACAATTATTTTTTAGGTAGTCTGGAAGTATTAGAGGAATTATTAAGTGATAAGAGATTGCTAAAAATTGAAGAAGTAAAGCTAGCTTTGGATGCTATGAAGAAGTTTTTNATTGTATTTCCTTGCGTATTTTTCACACTTTTTTTGGCATTTTTTATTAATTGAAAATTGAGATGTGAAAAATATGCAAATTATTTTTGAAAGTAGATAAAACAGTAATTAATTACTAAAAAAAAAACCGATTAATTAACGGAAGTCATGATTATATAAGATAGTTTTAATATATTAAAACATACCATATTTCTGCATATATTTTTTGCACTTTTTTGCCATTTTTACTAATTGAAAATTGAGATGCAAAAAATATGCAAATTATTTTTGAAAGTAGACTAAATCAGTATTTATTCTTACAAGAAATCTTGATTAATTAACGGAAGTCATGATTATATAAGATAGTTTTAATATCTTAAAAACTTTGCATACATATTCTGAATATTTTGAACTCTCACATCAAACAGCAAGCAGTCATTTTTGATAAGTGTGTAAAGATTTTTCTTTTTCATAAATCTGCTGACCCATCTTTGACTAGCCTTAAACTTGAGGGAAGAAATATTTTATGTCTGAGCAATATTATGAGTTCATGATTGCAACCTTTCATGTGTTATAGCACACCTGTTGTTGCATATTTCTTCAACATACCATAACAGTTCTTTCTCAAATTGGGGATACTTTCCTGTCTTCATGAAATGCCCTCACATTGGACTTTGTGTTGCATAGAGCTTCTTTTTGTTTATGCCAGCAGCAAACAAGTGCCTCACTGACACCAAATTTTCATCAGCCTCTCAATTTCTGTTCTGTTTCACAAAGCAGATTACTTTAATTTTATACTGTGTGGTAAAACTTATTTTTTCTTGCCATCTCACAGTGTTGCAGTTAACTCTACTCAATATGACACTAAGGAACCTACTAAAGTGCTATAAAGCATCAAAATTAACAACTGCCCTTATTTCCCATCCTCATAATTCCCATCAGCAAATACAAAAATATTGTACTGTTAAGCCTATACAAGGGAATGAGGGTAAACAAAGCACCTATATATTGTAAAAATTCTTATAGGCTGACTCATATCCTATCTCCTACACTAAATAGTTCAGTATGAGAAGTCTTGCATTTTCCATGTGTAAAATACTCTAAATTTTGTTTCTCTAAAAAAATTTCTTGAAAATACAGTGCGAAAAAATAAAAATTAAACCTTTGTAACAAATTGTAACAAATACAGCTGAAGAAAGATAGACAACATGTCTGAAAGGCATACCATCATCATCATAACCTGTGTTTATTGACCTCTTTGTGATTACTCCGACCACATCAATAATGTGTGATAAGTCCTCCATAGAGCCAAAATTAGTGCTCGTAGTCATATAAATTAAACCTTTACTGTACAAATCTTAAATTAATGAACAAAGAATACATTTTATGATTATTCAAAAGTATTTAGAACAAATTCAGAATGGAAAGTTACATGTTTTTTCAGATTTTAAAAAATTGCAATAATTGAATTTCAGGTGTATAGTTTAATATTTATTTATTGTATAGTGTGAGTATAAAAATAAATGCTATAACTACAATAAATGTTAAATAAAAATTAAAAACAAATGAATTGTGTTAAAAAGTGAAGTAATATTTATATTTTTAAGGTATTGAGTAGAAAATAATGCAATATGTATTAATGTTTAGTTTGTCTATAGGTGATATTAACCATTTTCAATGATTGTCTTGAGGAAATTAGTAAGTTGAATATAGAATATTATTTATGGAGAACTCTAGAAAAAGATGATCTGCTAGAATATTCTAATTTGTACTATTTACAGTGAATCTTGTGAATTTCTAATTTAAAGATAAAGCTTAGGTAATACAAAAAGAATTTGCTTTTGAATGAATATTAATTTATTAACATTGATGCAATTTGGAATTGTTAGAGAAGCCAAAAAATCATGATACAAGTTCAGATTTAACACTTTAATACTATTTATAATCTACAAAAAGACAAAAGTTTTTAAGATATTTATGCATACTTTAAAGAAAATAGAAATTTTAATATTATATTTCAAATTTCATTCCTTGACCCCAGAAATTGGTTAAATTTAATCATAAAATTAAAAACTTTTATTCATGGGAAAAATGAATTTGCTAGTCATAATAATAATTATTGTTAAAATTAAAATTAATAAATTAAAAATAATTCAGGCTGATTATCCACATTACCTACATGATTAATTAATGGTACAATGTTTTAAAATTTGTTTTATTGGTCAAATGTATAATATTTTTTCAATGTATTTAAATTATTTGAAATTTTGTATAATTTTAAATATTTAATAAATTATGTAAATATATACAATATTTTAATATTTTCTTAGATATCATTTGATCTTAGTTTAGCAAGAGGTCTAGATTACTATACAGGAATTATATGTGAAGCTATACTTACAGGTATTAGTGACTAAATTTGTTTTCTTTATTTTTACTGAATTATTTTTTATATTTTAGAAATAAATTATAGATGTAAATGTTTATATAATCATTATTTTAAATAATTTATTTATATTTTTCAAATTAATTTGTCTTTTTCAAATATTCAAATATTTATGTAAATTAATAAATATAAAACAGAAAATTAATCAGATTTTTGTTTAATCATTAAATTTTTACAATATCAATCATATTATAAAAATTATATTATTTTTGTGTTATTATAAACTTTATATTATTTTAAATTTATTCATTCTTGATTTCTGTGTTCTTGTAAAAATCAAGTTTTTATGGAATAAATACATGTCTGTAAATAATATTTTAATTACTTCACTAGCTGTTATCCGCGACTTCGCCCGCAAGGATTTTGCAAGCAAACCCCATTTATATTCGGTATTTCAACAACCATAGTAATTGTTATATAATACCTACTGCTGAGAATGATGAGAATTGCCAAGAATCAAACAAACTATTTTCAATTTGATCAATTTTCTGGAATGATTACAATCATTCTATAGTCGAACTAATATGCAATAACAAATTCAAATTTAAAACGGTTCGAACATTTTTAAAATTGAAATAGATAAAAATATTTATAACAATGTCTGAAATGTTATTAATTTAATACATCTAAGTACTCGATGAAGACTAAATCCTCTCCCTCTCCCCCCGAGGGGGAATTTCTAAAAATCCCTTCTTAGTGTGCATTCTCATGGCATACCCTACTACAATGCAGATAAAAACAAAAAAATCACATCTAAAATAGTACAGTAGAAGCTGTTCTTCCGGTTAAGCCTTAATGCTCTCCCTCTCCCCCCGCGGGGGAATTTCGAAAAATCCCTTCTTAGTGTGTATTTTCATGATGTACCCTAACTGTGTACCAAATTTCACCTCTAGGTTCAGCAGTTTGCTCTGGGTGATGATGAATCAGTGAATGAGTCATTCAGTCAGTCAGAACAAGCAATTTTATATATATAGATTAAATGATAGAAGAATGTAATTTTTTCATGTTTCATTTTTCTTCTTAACAGATGTTTTCTAATCTTCTTAAGAAAAATAATAAAATATATTTGATTAAGTCTTATTTACAAATATTTAAAATATGTGCCATTATAAATATTATAAATTATATTTTATAGAAATTTAGCTTTATAAAATTAATTTATTAATTTATGTTTAGAACAAAATTATATTAATGAAGATGAAACTACAGTGGGAAGTGTTGCTGGAGGAGGACGATATGATAATTTGATAACTATGCTGGATTCAAACAAGAACAATGTTCCTTGTGTGGGCGTTAGCATTGGTTTAGAGCGATTATTTTCAATAATGGATGTTAAAGAACAAGTAAATACAAATTTATAAATTTTATACTAATACTGTATTTACTCATTTATAAGACAATCTCACATATAAGACGAGGTGTGACTTTAAAGATTTAAATAAAAAAATTAGATTTATTAATACAATTCTAATTTTATTTCATTTAATATATCAAATGTATGTAAATGCACACATTTTCCCACAAAAATTACTGGCATTTTAAACTTTAAAATCACTCTTTGTCAATTACACTTATAAGTTTCTCTGAATTCTGATTTCACAGACGATTATTTGGAATGGATTAAAACATATCGGGCTCCTATGTGATTTTGGTATTTTAAATTGGAATTCAATTCAGAAGCTTTGCTTTTTTTATTGCTATTCATCTTTACTCCTGACAATACACAAGAATGATTCAAACGACCCAGATAAAATACTTTTGTTTTTAAACATTGGAGCGTGAGCATCCAGTAAAAGATGAGAATACACGGTTCACAAAAATTATTGCAAAAACGCAAAGAATCCTTTACTTGCACATATAGGACAACCTAGGTTTTTGAAGCAGTGAAAAATGAAAAAAAACCTTGTCTTATATGCAAGTAAATACAGTATATTATTTATATATAATTATTATCTATAGAATATCAATTTAGTTAAGTGGTTTCCAGAATTGTTTGTTAAAACAACAAAAACAACATGCTTTGAATAGTGCAGAATTAAGCTAATTTTGGTAAAAACCAGAATTAGCTTAATTCTGCACTGTTCAAAAAAATTGAAAACTTTTTTGTGTGAGTACACGTGTACAACAAAAGTATCTTGGAGCCTAGTACTGAATTGCAGGTCTGGGAACACTGAATGCTGTAACTTTATATGCTATATCAAGAATACTCAGGTATTTTCTACAAAGTAAATTAATAAATATTTAAATATTGTAAAATTAATAATAAACACAGTTCACATATTTTTCACACAAACACATTTTATTAAAAACTTGATTGAATGATTGATTAATGAATACTTAACAAAAACAGAAATTAACATTTATGACTATGATTAGGCTAATGAGAAAACAGTACAACACTTTTTTTATATTTTTAAACAATATACTATTAGTATTTCATATGAATTATTAAGTTTTATGAATATTGAACAAAACAATAAAATTGTAGAGAAAAGTAGAAGTCATAAAAATGAAATGTAATTAAAACATTACTTTTAAATGTTTTATTTACAGCATATACATGGAAATTTAAGTTTAACTTTTATAATCAAGATAGAAAATACAATATTACCAAAAAATAATATTTAAAATTGGTAAATAAAAAACATATATAAAGTTGTAACTGGTTTTAAATGCGTAATTCAGCATCTTACCCATACACTTATTAGTTTAATCATCATCACTAACTTGGTAGCATTTTGGGTTAAGCCTGTTTTTTAATTTGGATTTGAAGCAGGCCAAAAGACAAAAAAAAAAAAAGCTGTTCAATTCTGACCGATAAAGCTACAGCTGAGTAACAAGGGCTATGGTTTCTGGATTCAAATCTCATAAGGGAAGTCTCCAGTTCAGAGGATTGATGGGACTGTCACCAGAGAAATTTTCCAGGATGAAATTTCTGCATGTGGTTTCTCATCCATTACACAAAAGAAACTAATTCTGCTTTGTAGTTTGCCACATAACCCACAAAGTTTTTTTTTTTGTGGGTAATGTAGTTAGTAAAATGTTCCCTAATATAATCTTGTTTTTGACTTTTCATGTTTTGGATTGAGTTGGATTGAAAAATCGTAAGAAACGTTTGCAACTTTTTGTCTCAATTTAAAATTTAAAACTAAAAAGTGTTCAGGTTTTCCTTCATTCAGGTTTTCCTTCCTATCATGAATATTTTGACTTTGAAAATGGAGATATGTTTTTTGCTTTTTTTCTTTTCTGACTACTGGCTAGTTTATAAGTGAGAAATTTTTAAAATTTATTTTTCCATGACTTTTTGATGCCAGGGTGATACTATGTTGATAGTATCTTTATTGAAGTAATTATTTTCCAATTTTGTAAAAGTCGTAATTAGATATTAAAAAACAAATCAAACTTTAAAATGTTGTTTTAAACAGTTTAAAACACTATTTAAAACCAAAGATAAAAGCAATGCCTTTTTAAAACAAAAAAATGTTTTAAGTAAAAAATAATAAAAATACATGGCTGGCGTTATTTACATTTAATAAATACATAAAAATATAAATATGACTGCCAATGGTGTGAACGGTGAAAAGAATGACAAAGGCAAGGTTTTACCTTTGTAAAAGTCGTATTTATATTTTTATATATTTATTAAATGTAAATAATGTCAACAATGTATTTCTATTATTTTTTAATTAAAATGTGATATTGTGACAGTGACAAGAACACCAGAGGACGCTTTACCTGATTTTACATTTTTTTTGCAGAGGCAGTAGCCTCAAAGGGAAGGTTGTCTACATAACTTTGTGAATTGTTTAAGGACTGCTGATGGTGTGAATGGTGTAAAGAATGACAAAAGCAAGGTTTTACCTTTGTAAAAGTTGTATTTATATTTTTATGCATTTATAAAAAAAAAAAGTTGTTTTTGATTTAAAAAACTACTTTTTACAATCTTAGAGATTTTTTTTATTCTTAATAAGAAATTTAATGTAATTTTAAAAAAGGAAAACTAATAGTGAGTGATATATCCAGATTTTATCAATGATTTATTTTAAAAATATAAAATAATGTTGTAGTTCTTATTTTGATTACATTCAGTGAAACACAAATAAATAAAAATAAAAACTTTCAAAGACATGAATACTTTTTTATATTTGTATTCGTGTCTTATGAATATGAATATAAAAATGTTTTCATCATCAAATAGATTGCATTAAAATAAAATTACAAAAGTACATGTTATTTGACAACAATGCTATTTCTGAATTTAAATCACAAACTTTGTACATTGATTAATCATTACAAATGTATGTTGTATTATAAAAAATTTAATTTAGTTTATAGTAATTACTATAGTTGAATTTTTAACACTGACAGGCTAAAAGGCCATTTAAATAATAGAGAAGATCACCAAATAAAGGTCTTCAATGCAAAATAATGCGTGATATTTATTCTACATAAAACACTTAAGAAAAAGTTACATAATGGAATCAGTAAAAATATACTATTCTGTTTTCAGTTTTTAGATTTTAATTCATTGTCAGATGTAGTATTTTTGTAAAAATGTCTTGTTATTCAATTGTTTTGAAATCTGGAGTATCTTTATTCAGTCATCATTGTTAATATTATTTTTGAACATTGATATTGCCTATGGATTAGCCAATCTTTGTTTCTTTTTTTAAATATATTTTTCATAAAATTAATCTTCCTTCAACAAGAAAAAATATCATTGAATTGTAATTTTTGGATCTTGGAAAAAATTAATAATAGTTTGGAAACTTCTTAACATTCAGTGAATTTTCAAATCATAAGCTGGTACAATATTTAAAAGATTGTGTTTTAAACACAACACAAAAGATTGTGTTTTAAATATTATAAAAAAAATTTTATTTTATTTTATTTTTTAATTTTTAAAATCTTATATTTTGATATTTTATTATTTCACTTACAGTCAAACCTCAGTTTTTGAACTTAATTCATTCTTAAAAGTTGTTTGAAAACTGATTTGTTCTAATAAAACTGAAACAAATTTTCCTATAAAAAAAATTATAAAATGGANAAAAATAAAAACTTTCAAAGACATGAATACTTTTTTATATTTGTATTCGTGTCTTATGAATATGAATATAAAAAAGTTTTCATCATCAAATAGATTGCATTAAAATAAAATTACAAAAGTACATGTTATTTGACAACAATGCTATTTCTGAATTTAAATCACAAACTTTGTACATTGATTAATCATTACAAATGTATGTTGTATTATAAAAAATTTAATTTAGTTTATAGTAATTACTATAGTTGAATTTTTAACACTGACAGGCTAAAAGGCCATTTAAATAATAGAGAAGATCACCAAATAAAGGTCTTCAATGCAAAATAATGCGTGATATTTATTCTACATAAAACACTTAAGAAAAAGTTACATAATGGAATCAGTAAAAATATACTATTCTGTTTTCAGTTTTTAGATTTTAATTCATTGTCAGATGTAGTATTTTTGTAAAAATGTCTTGTTATTCAATTGTTTTGAAATCTGGAGTATCTTTATTCAGTCATCATTGTTAATATTATTTTTGAACATTGATATTGCCTATGGATTAGCCAATCTTTGTTTCTTTTTTTAAATATATTTTTCATAAAATTAATCTTCCTTCAACAAGAAAAAATATCATTGAATTGTAATTTTTGGATCTTGGAAAAAATTAATAATAGTTTGGAAACTTCTTAACATTCAGTGAATTTTCAAATCATAAGCTGGTACAATATTTAAAAGATTGTGTTTTAAACACAACACAAAAGATTGTGTTTTAAATATTATAAAAAAAATTTTATTTTATTTTATTTTTTAATTTTTAAAATCTTATATTTTGATATTTTATTATTTCACTTACAGTCAAACCTCAGTTTTTGAACTTAATTCATTCTTAAAAGTTGTTTGAAAACTGATTTGTTCTAATAAAACTGAAACAAATTTTCCTATAAAAAAAATTATAAAATGGATTAATCCATTCCTGACCCCAAAGCATTTCTTAACTTTATAGCTGTATTTCTTGTATAAAAATGTCTACAAATGCAATATAATATTATATACAATAATGTTATCTATATCTGTATCCATTATATATATATATTAAAAACAAAATGTTCCATCAATGCCAACTGAAACTAATACTTTACAAAGAAGTGCTATAAATAGAGACTCAACTTTGACTTTCTAGATGAAATATAACAAATCAGTCAAGACAGGCTACAAGTATTTATCCATACTTTCTGAAATATTATGTTTCAATTGATTTGATTTCAATTTTAATTTTAATTAATCAATTAATTAATTTTGATTTTATTTTTAATTTTAGCTTTAGTTTCATTTTCAGTATAAAGGACAGAGTTTTAATTAACTGGCTACCTAGTATTGTTAAATATTAATATTATAATATGTAATATTTTATTAATAAGTTTTTATTATTTAATTTGAGTTAAATGTCTTTAAACATGAATTCTTGGATGTCATTTATATTACATGAATGCAATTAACATAGTTTTCATTAATTAATTTGATTTAAATTCATTCACAATGCATACCAAAAAACGAAAGTACTATCTTACCAGATGTTCATTGAAATTTTATTTGAATAACAATGTCATTGATGGTTTGCATTGTGATGTATAATGATGCTAGGCAATCTGGTGCCACTAATTTCTGAATTGATAGTCCTGTTGTTGATTGGTCATACTGTCTTTAACACAGGAATTATAGGAGATGCTCTAATCTGTGGCCAGCTCTTGCTGAGTAGCTTGTTTGGCAACTGAGTTATTGTACTGCAACTGCCAAGTATGGGGTTCAAAATTTTGTTTGTGAACTGAATTGTTCAAAAACCAAGACATTTGAAACCTGAGGTTTGACTGTATTTTGAAAAGTGAAAATGCTATAGACTTTCTAATTTTAACCAGTTTTAATTTTAGTATAATAATCAACATATTCGAAAAGCATATACATGTGCAGATGTTTATGTTGCATCTGCCCAAAAAAATATGCTTCAAGAAAGAATGAAAATTTGTAAAGAACTTTGGGATAACAATATTAAGGTAAATATTTTAAATTTTATATTTATAAAATATATATTCATTTTGTTTGAATTAAATTCTTATAATATATTTTTAGAATATCTTTTCTATTAGGAAAAAAATATATATTAGGTACTCATTTTAACATTTATCCTGGCACAAAAGAGATCTATCCAGTTTTTCCACTGGAATGTGCATTGGTGCATTAGTTCTACTGTAGAGGTTGCAAATTTACTTTTTTGTTACCAATAAAATGATAAATCTTTAAAGCATTACCCAGTTTACTGGTAAACTGCCAGTAATTTTAAAATTTTGACTCCAAATGCAAAAATTAGTGCACTAGTGATTGTATAATTGCTAGCTTGTCAATGAGTTGCCATCTAAACAATCTTTAATGCTCTGTGACCAATTGAATTTTTTTTTCCTATTTTGAAAACCAAAAGTTTTGTTGCCTGAAAAATTGAGCATGTTAAAATTTTTTATATGGCTTTCAGAAAACTACTACATAAGTTTTATTGATGAATATACTAGTAAAAAAAGAAGTGGATAGAAAAAGAAAAACTATAATTTTTTAGTTGTCATGATTAAAATGTAGCCAATGTTAGCACTCTCATTCAAATCAATATATTCTTATATAGTGTATACTATCACTAATATACTGTAAGTGTGAAACACTTACAGTATATTAGTGATTTTATTTGACAAAATAGAATATATTGATCTGAATGTGAGTGCTAACATTGGCTACATTTTTAAGAAACAAATTGCCAAACTATCCAGCATAGTGATGTAGTATGATACTTTAAAAATTGTAAAAAACTGTAAAATAATTTAAAAGATAAATAAATAAATAAAACCTACTTACTCGAGCCTCTAACCAGTGTGTGGAAATACACAAAGTAAACAACTTTGTAAAAACAAACATTTTCCGAACACCTTCCATGTCCTTCTTCAGGTAAAACTGGATTCCTTCTAGAAGGAAGGGAATGGCTGGATTCCTTCTAGAAGGAATCCAGCCGTTTTACTTTGTGTATTTCCACACACCAGTTAGAGGCTCAAGTAAGTAGGTTTTATTTATTTATTATACACACCCCGGTGTGCATGAAGAAGTTATAAAAGATAAATGACATAAACTAATTTTATGATTTAAATTAAAACTTTGATTGCTTCTATATTTTTGATGTATAAAAATATAAATATATATGAGTGTATACAAATAAATATTTGACTTTAAAAAATTATTACTTGTCTATCTACTTTTTTACCAAATTTATCAATAAAAAAAATATGAAATTATCAGTATATTTATTGATGCATTTTTTTACCTGATTACTAATAATTTAATCCTTATTCCATGGCATGTTTACAGTAAAATAAATTAATTCATTCAAAACAGGGATATGAAAATTGTAATTCTAAGGCAATATGTAAATTTTCCACTTCTCCTGAGTGCAAAAATAATGGAATGAAGTCATTTTAAGAAGATTTAACTTAATGTACAAAGAATCTCTGAATGTAAAGATAAAAACCAATATTGCATAAAAAGTTAGCTTTTATTTTGCTGTAGTGCAAGTTCAAAATGATTGAGTTCAGCAGAAATATAAAGGTATAGAAAAACCAATAGTACTTCACATCAAAGAGGTTTGTTGAAAGAAAACTCTGATTCTGATGATAAATTGAGATATTTTAAAACAACAACTTTAAAAAATTACAAAAAAAATACAAGAACTTATAACAGAAATCAATTCTATCATCCTCAGGCATCCATATTGCAACATTAAATGACTTTCTTCCAAAGGTTGAGCAGTTGAGTTTGAACAGAATTACATTCAAATTTAAATGGAATAGAAGATTTAAATGCAAAATTCAAAATGTGCTGTAGTTGTGTTCAAACGAAAAATATATTTTTATTCAATAAAGATATAGACTTGCTAAGACTTGTAGGCATCATCTGCCCACAAGTCTTTTGTATTTGCCTCTTTCGCTTGTCTACATGACTTCTCTCTGCTGAGCATATACCATACACTGATGCTTTTAGGTGACCTGAAAGGAAAAATCAGTAGAGTCAAGTTTGAGGAATAGGGCCACCATCAGTTGTCAAATCTCTGTGAGCTACTGATGCATGTCTACCTGAAAATGTGCTGCTATACTATTGTGCTGTACCAAATATGCTGCAGTTGCTCCAATATCAAGCTTTTAGCCATTCATCTTCTGTCTTGTGATGTATATTAAGATAGCAGTTACCAGTCAAGATGCTATGAATGAATATGGGACCAAGAAGCTGCTTGCCTCATATGTCATACCAGATATTTAGCATAAAACACACCTGGTGTCATGTATTTCATATATCAACAATCACACTGTGCCCAGTAGTGCACATTATGATAATTACACGTGCTATTTCAGGAAAAAGTGCCTTGTCAGTCTTTACAATGTGCTTAAACAGTTGTTCAGTCTGGCATAAATTTAGCATTACTTCAGGCTAATCATTGTGCATCATCCTCTGAATATTGCATCAGTTGCAGATAGCAGTTGAATTGGTAAATGTCATGGCAACATTAGTCAATATATTTAAGTATATTTTGTGTATATAGACACAAATATACTTAAATATATTAACTACTATTCAGTCTACTTTATCTTACTGCTTCATATGTGGAATTACATACTTTGATGTCACAATCTGGACTCATGCATGAATCCTGACTGTACATCAAGCAACATATTGCATTCAGAATTGTCATATGTAGATCCCAGATTTATATTTTAAAAAAAGATTTATTTTGCTTATATTTTTCACAAAAACTCAGTATATTTGCATTTTGCATGCTTGTAGTAGTTTAATATTAGATTTTATAAAATATAAACACAAATAGTTGCTTACTCCTAAAATATAAAAATTTGAAAATATTTTTCAATTTTTACATGTATTGGCAGCATTATATAGCAATTTACAGCTGTGCATTGTTGCCACTACTATTACTTTATTAAAATTATTTCATCACTGATTGAAAACTTCATGCAAACATGAAGATAATAGAATGTAAAGAGCACTGGTGGGCATAATATTTTCTTTAGTCTGAGATCTACTACAAGAAAAGTTTCATTACTTTATATTATTTAAGCAATATAAGTTATATATAACCTTAATGAAGATGCAGGTTGTGACATTTTTGTCAAAAAATTATTCTTGAAGCAATTAATAATAAATTATTTAATATATATGAAATGAAGTTTCCTCTTCAACTTCTGTCACTTCAAGCTGATTAGCTGAGTAAGCATAATTTGAAATGTTTCTATGCAGGTTTATGGAAATCCACCTCTATACTCATGTTACTTCTGTATGTACAATTTATTTACACAGAATATACAACACTTAGTACATCATGACATGTAACATATAATACACTAATGCTCTGGGATGATCTAGAACAATTCAAGATGATTTTCAGGAATTGGATATCTCCTTAAGAATCTCTACACTATGGATTCCACCTCACTTCTACTTGAGCATCTTTCTCAGAAGAGTATAATCTCTCTCTCTCTTTCTCTCATCAGTGGGCTTGCCAAGTATCTGAGATCCTAGTGCTATCAGCTCTGAGCTTTACCTTCCACTTTTGTTATCTCCAACCTTCCCTTAATTTAAATGTTTTTGGGAGGAAACTTCTTATCAGTCAGAAAGCTTTTGGTCACTAGGAGAAGCTTCTTTTTATATTTTCCTGAATTGAATGTAGGTGGTCATCCTTCCACTTGTTTATTTGTTTGATGTTTTTCTACAGCTGGAAGTAGTTTATGACAAGACTGCATTCAAGTCAAATTTAACAAAACCACAAGTCTTCCTTGTCTTCCTCTGCACTCCTGAAATTATACTTTATGCATAGAAACTTCATTTACTATTTCACTTGTTGCAATCTCCAGACTCAAAACTAAAGGATTAGAACTGGTTGATACAATGAAGATTAATGACAAAAGTTTTTGTCCATTTATCAGATACCCATGGAGAATTTGCTGCAGTTGTGCTCAAGAAATTAGAAGCAATTATAGAAAAGAATCCAGGATTCAAAATATTTCAAAAGCTAGCCAATGTTTTCCAAGAAATAAATAATCCTAAGCACTCCATTTCTTTTCTCCCAAGCCCGTCAACAAAAAACACATTTAAAGTTTTCCCCAGCAACTTCAACAGACATTGAAAGAACTTTTTCAATGCTGAAGTCTGTTCTCAGCAAAAACAGTAGAAACAGAGAAATTCAAGCTCATCAAAACCTGGAAATTATTATTAGTAACTGATCCAAAGTCTTTGTCATACTTATCATAAATTTATTGTAAAATAATAAATGAATGAGTGTTACTATTATTGTATTAATTTTTTTTTACTATCATTGTAATAAGTTCTTTATGTTTTCTAACAGCTAGGAGAATATTTAAAAAATATTTTTCCAGTGTTTAGAAAATAAAAAATAAATAAATATTTCCAACTTTTATAAAATATAAATCTGGGTCTTAGTCATATGTATAGGTTTTGATGTAGCCAGGAAGTACAGTACTTGTGGAATCTACATAAATCTTTAATTAACCTTTCCTCAGACACAATCCATGTTTTAAAATGAGCAGGCAGGTTGTGCCTGGAACAGACAGTTTTTGCTTTCAGATTAAATAATATTTACCATTGTTTTTCTTTATTATCATACATTATAATTATTTATTTGAAACAAAATAATATGTACACAAAAAACAATACAGGGAAAAAAACAGAAGGAAAATACGGGAAAAAATACAATATAATATATCACTATTTTGTACACTATTCGAATTGTCATTTCAAACATATTCAGATTCACTTTCATGATCACTTTCTAAAATTTTTTTCTGCACTTAGGTTGCCTTCATTTTCATCTTTTATAGTAGTTTTGGTATTTTGCTTCTCCTCTTCTGAAAGATCTTGAAGAATGCAAGGCATGTCTTCTAGTCTGATGAACCTATAAAAATATCATATTTGCAATTAAAAGCATAAAAGTTGTACAAGTCAGTTGCAAAAATGATCCAATTTATTCCTGTTAGTAAAAAATTTAAAATAAAAAACAAACAATGTAATAGTTGTAACTTATAATTTATCAATTATTTATAATATAAAATGTTTGATTTGATTCAAAAATAAATATTATTTTTAAATCTTAATGTTTACTAACAAAAAATGGTAAAAATTAAAGAAAAAATTGAAATGAAAACTAAAGGATTACTTACATCTTTTCCACACATCCACTATAACACAAGCGGGTACAATACATAATGAGGATGGGTTATACTTATTTCTTCTGTAAAAGCAACTGTTTTCTGAATCCAAAATACTCCTTATTCCTGTATTGTTTAGTGCACTCGTTCCTTTGAAACTACACCTACTCTTCAGGCTGATCACTTGCACTTGGAATCAGTGGTGTATGTAAGAAAAAAAATACTGTTCTGAGGATGGGGTCGTGCCTGATGAAAGGTTAATCTCTATATGAACTTTTTGTGTTAAAGTAACAAGCTACTTTACACACTAATCTGAGAAAATTGGTTATCTTCTAATATTCAATTTCTTTCAAGCTTCTTTCATTTCTTTTCATCTTCAGGGTCTTTGTCATAACTGCAACATTTGGTTTTGAATAAATATCAAAAGAATTCAATGATGTATGCATTTTCAAAAGTTTTTGTTCTATTATTTGTTTTTATTATTATTCCCACTGTCTGTCTGTCGTTTGTTAATCTCAAGAACAAAGATGAAAATTGAGAGCATACATGGAAAGCTTAAGAGCCAGAGACCCTGATTAACTATATATGAACTTCTGGTCTGGACTAGAAGTCATTGTGATTTGAATTCAAAAGTTTCTTGAGAATGGAGTTAGATACATGAAAATTGAGAACAGATATGGAAAGCTTATACTGTGTATTAAAATGTGATTTGTCACAATGCTGGGCTGAAATTTTTAATATCACAATAAGTAATTGCTCCTTTGTTCTATTTTTCATTTTTTTAAAAAGCATTCTAAACTTTTATATAGACAGATTATACAAAGCACCCTCCCTTAGTAGTTTTCTTTTAATTAAATTATTTCTTTTCTTTCATTTTCTCTCTTGGTTACCTATTTAGTTTAGTATTAACTAGCTGTTGGTAATACATCTCCATGTTTCAAAAGTGATGTTAATCACTTTTGAATCCCTACCATTCTCCCAAATCCATGTCTTTTCTACTGTTCTGATATTTTCCCCATCCCTTACTTCTTCCAATAAGTTCACATTTTTCAAACAATTTTTTTGCTGACATTGCCACAGTGCTATACCAGTTAGCAAATTGCTTGATATTAGCTCTTTAATAAGAACCTCAAAAATGTATGCTACTACATGATTTGTCAGGATAAGATTTTAATTTCTATCTTGTTTTCAGATTTGGAAAACATGCATATTGCTGTGAAGTACAATGAATGAATTAATTTTAATTTATTATACTGTAACTAATGCACCATATGCATATACTCATGCTATGCTAGAAAAATCTCTTTTGCACTACATAAATGTTAAAGTGAACATCCTATAAATAATTCAAGCGAATGAAATTCTTTCATTTTAATAAAATTAATTTATATCTAGTATTTTTTACTTTGTTAAATTGAAATTATTGATTGTATTCAATTCATTTATAATTACTGAAATATAAAATTTTAACAATTTTATATTTTAGTAATTGAAATATAAAATTTTAACAATTTTATATTTCAATTATTTACTTTCCTTTTGTTATTTAGACAGAACAATCTTATAAAGAAAATCCAAAATTTATACATCAAGTTCAGTATTNATATTTTTTATTTCATAAAGCAGATGTAACAATTATTTACAAACTGTATAATTATTTTTCTAATTATGTGAAGATACTTATGTAATTTCCTATTTTCTGCTTTTTTGTGTATCTTAATTGTGTAGAGACTTTTACAATTTATTATTAAATTATTATTATTAAACGTTCCAAGAATTTTTTAAATGTATGACTTGACTGACTCGCAACTCTAAGAAATTTTTTTGATCTGATTACCTGAACTTGAATTTGCCAATTACTTCATTATTGCTTGAACTCAATATGAGACTAAAATTGGATTCTGAGATTTTTTTTCCTTTTTATTTTTTTGAGTGACTGACAATTGCTTTCTGTCATATTTTCATTTCTATAGCATCATGCCATTTTTCTTCTTCTTCTGCAGAGCTTTTGTTATCATCAGTGTTACCCTCAATAACTTGACATAATAGTGTAAAAAAAAAAGAGAAAAACAGAAAATATATTATCATTACCCAAATTGTCAAAAAAAAAGATTTTTTTAAAGAAATTTTGATTAAACAAATCTTTTATTTGATTTAAAGATATCTTTTGTAATTTTGAAAATGTTTGTTCTAATTGTAGAGTATGAAGTTAAATAAACTTTGTATTTTGCTTTTGTAAATTGGGAAATAATTTTAAATCATATGAGTTAATTATGTTAGAAAAGCTTCAAATACAGTTTGAATTGTATGTATTTGTTTATTCTGTTTATTAACTTACTCTGTTTGGTCTGTGTCTAGATATCTTGTAACTCAATTTTCACCCATTTTCCAGTTTCTGATCTAGTTGAAACTTTGCATTCATATGCAAAGTTTCAACTCAAATACATTTATTGGCAATTAGCAAATAATTAAAATTTATAAATAAAATCTGATAATAGTTGGTGCTACATATATCTTAATAAATTATGACTGTCCTTTAAGTCATGCAAAAGCAGTAAGCCTTTGTCCTTTTTAGTTTTAGGCCAAAGCTTTTAATCATGTGACCATGATATTTTATGCCTGAGCAGGTTGTAAAACCAGCGTAAAAGTGAGTTGAGCAGGTTGCAAAACCAGCGTAAAAGTGAGTTCAACTTTTGACGCAAATATGGCCGTAAAACAGTACCATCCACCAATCAGAAGTTAGTTAAATCTAGGTCATTGTGACATGGTGCAAAAATGGTGGAAAATGAGCTTTTGTGTATGTTCTCTCATGGCTACTCTAGAATAGATCTGGAAAGATTTATCAAAGACATCCGAAAGTATTCGTGTATCTACAACAAGAGGTATCTTGATTATAATAATAGATGCCTAAAACACATGATATGGATGGCCAAAGGAAAATCCTTCAATTTAGAGGAGTATATAATAAAAAAGCTAAGCTTTTATTATATACTCCTCTATATATAGTGCTGTATATTATCTTAATAATACGATAATAAAAGTTAATATATGAAAGTAAAGATATTATTTTTACTACATTTGTAATTACAGTACAGAAAAAACTTGTAGAATATAATCATTGTCTTTATATTGATATATCACATATACAACCGTCTTTCGTTTCTACCAATTCACGTGTGAAGAAGTATTTACTTTCGATACTTGGGGCAGCACCATAAAAACTTCACTAGCTGGACCAGACACAAACGCAAATAGGTCACATGATTAAAAGTTTTTACGGCAAAGGTTTTTACACTAGTGGAGTCTTGGCCTTACTGTCAAGATAAAATCTTATAATTCAGTTTTTCACTCACTTTCCAATTAAATGCTAAACCGAGAATAATTTTGATAATTCACTGTTCCACATATAAAAACTAAAAAGTAGAAAATGGAAAATAAAAATAAAAAAAATTTACAGAAATGTTGTTTTATTCTCATAAAGGCACTAAAAAGTAAAAAAAAAATTTTCAACTTTCACATTATTCTTGATATTATGCCAAAAATAAGTGCATTGGGTCCATGGACAGTCCATAAAAAATTTCTAGAAAGTTATAATTATAAGTGCTAAGAATATTTCTAAACATAAGTGATTGATGCTTTCATTTTTGGTCACATATTACCCAGAATAATGTGAAAGCTGAAAAAAATTAATGTTTTACTTTTTAGTGCATTTATATAAATCAAAAGCTTTTCTTTAAAATTTAAAAAAATATTTTTTATTTCATAAAGCAGATGTAACAATTATTTACAAACTGTATAATTATTTTTCTAATTATGTGAAGATACTTATGTAATTTCCTATTTTCTGCTTTTTTGTGTATCTTTATTGTGTAGAGACTTTTAATTTTTGTAAAGTATATATGGTCCTTGGTATATGTATTAATAATTATTTGCAAGAATTATTGTAATGCTAATTTAATATTTTTTTATATAACATACAATGCCTTTGTAGTGGATATCTGTCTTATTACTAAAAAATGATTGATGATGGATATGCATAATGCAAAAGCAATTTTTATGGAGTTTCCTTAAGTCAATTCTACTTCTGTGATACCTAAAGGTTGCTGTCTAATAAACAACACAAAATATAGATACAACATCAAACATAACAAAACAATACAACAGATACCTCATCTTGTTTGTGGATGTTATAAAACTCTACACATCCACCTATGTACAGTTAAATCATCTATTTAAATATTACACATTTTCTACTGACGTACAAATGTAGTTTACTAGAAAAATGCAAAACACTTCACATAGAAAAAGGAATCTGAAGAAGGAAGACTTTGCACTTGGAAATGAAGACATTGTTGAATCCAAGGATGAGGGCAAAGTCTATGAATATTTATGATTCAAAATTCACAGAAAACACACATATAAAAGAGCAATTAACAAAAGAATACAACAACAGATTAAACATAGTAATGAGATAAATGAATGCAATAAGCACATATTTATTTGTAGAAGCCATGTAGAAAACTGTTTTCCATGGCAAGCATTCAACAAAGTTGTCTCACCAACACTCCAAAGTGTTGTGAGACAACTTTGTTGAATGCTTGTGAGATGGAAGCACATATAAGTTTTTTTGCACATGGCCACATATGACATACCCTAATTCTTCCTTGTAAAGAGGAAAGATTTCACAGATATAATAAATCTTTACTGTAGACAAATATAGACACTTCAAGAACATTTCTACAAAATCAAAAGCATCACAAATACACAAAGTTATATCTCTCACAGACAAAAATAATACTTCATTAAATTTACACAACACTAATCTAGGTAACATAGTACATAAAAGACAGACAGTGCTGAGCTTGGAAGGAACTCTCATGATAGGTCTCTATAATGATTTCAGCCAGGGTCATGTTGACAAAGCTGAATCAAATTGCAAGCTAGCTTAGGATTCCTCTTTAAAGAGACATCTTGAATTTGAATTTTATTTTCCATGACTTGATCACTTTGTTTTCTCTTTCATATTTTTCTATACAGGTGTCCACTTAAATATCTGACCAAGGACAAAAGAGATTTTTCCAGCATTGCATGCATATATATGCATATGGTGCATGTTTGTTCCAACATTAAAATAACTAAAGGGAATCAATTTAAGATGATTTAGCATAACATACAAATAATCTCTGACTGAAAATAAAGATAATATTGCAGAAATTGATACAAAAATTGAGTTTTATTTTGTTAGAGAACATGTTCAGAACAACTGTCTTCAGCAGTAATAGAAAGATATAGATGTTGAGCATGGTATTATGGATAACAGTTAGCTATCTTTTTCTTCCTTCCTGAGTATGAGTCTGCAGCCCTAGCCTCTTGTTCTTCGAAGGAAATTAATTTTTTTGTATGCTGTCATTGCTCTGGTTTTGTCATCATTTCTTAGTTTGCCCAAAAAAATATACTTTGCCAAGCTTCATTTGGAATGTGGCAATCTACACATGTGATCCTAGGACTTTGAGATCTGAAAATTGAAGGCTCCAGGTTTTTGAGATGTGGTGGTACCAAATGACAAAAATACCTTGGACAAACAAATTAAAAAATCTAGAAACATCTTTCCTGGCTGTTATGAGATTTTGTTATAAAAAATTTTTTATATTATTAATTATTATAAAATGGCAGAAAGCTTAATTTTGAAGGTTGAGATGAGTTTTGTAAAAAAAAAAAAAATGTAAATGCTAATAACAAATAAAATCTTCATTAAGTCCAACTCTTCTTGAGATATGATATGACTGCCCCTCTATCTCTTCACCCCCTCAACCTTAACCACCAAAATTTAATAGCATTAATGCTCCTTATACATAAGTGACCATGCCAAATTTTGGTTTTTAATCTTTACCCTATCCTGAGATATTAAACAAAATAGATGCCAACACACACAAATCCATACATAATTGCAGAATTTTTCCCTTTTTCGACTTTTGTGGGGTTCAGGGTGTCTCAAAACATGCAGATTTGCAAAAAACTTGGAGGATCAAATTTGGTGCAATTCCAATACTTTCCCTTTATATGTGTACATAACAGAAAGAAAGAAAATGAGAATGTTGTCAAATTAATTAGTGAAAAATACAACATTCTAAAATATATTGAAAAAAGAAGAATCAATGTGATTAGCCATTTGATTTGACATTCTAATTGAATTAATACATTTCTGGAAAGATATATGGAAAAATACTAGAAAAGTTTATGGACACCATTAGGCAAGGAAGACCCTATTTCACTATTGAAAACCTGGTCCTGAAAAGACTAATGATTGACACAAACTTGCTGCTCACCAACTTTCAGATTGAGGAAGAAGATGCATATTGTAATTAGAAGTTGGTTTGTTTTCTGTTTACTAACTATATTAATTAAGTTATTAACAAAAAGATGGTATTTTTAATTAATTAATTGTGGTATTATTAATTAACACAAAGATTTACAGAAAAATGTTAGAGATGACAATGTTTTAAGCCACCAAAAATCATGATGAGGAAGTATTTTAATTTTGTGTAGAATTGATTTTATCTTTTATTGTTAATTTTTCTTAAAATCACATACAGCACTTTATTTTTGTCAAGAAAACTGTTTTTGATCACAAACATTAATTTTTTTTATTTAATTTATTATTAATTCACTTTAACTTTATTATAAAATTGAAATTAATTTGATGATATTTGACCAAGCATCTCCAAAGAAAGTTTGTTTTAGTTTTGCTTTTTGAGATCCAATGACTCAAATGTGAGTTGTGGTTAAATATGAATAAACTTACAAGTTATTTTTATACAATGTGTGTTTATTGCCTTTGCAGTATTACATATACAGGTATACCTCGAGTTACGTCGTTCTCAATTATACGTCATTTGTCAAAAAATATATGAAAAAATAAAAATCAAGTTGTCATTTTATTCAACTTTATGTCCATCTGCCACAAATATTCGAGTTGTAATATCACTAGAAAAGTGTTATAGCACATAAAATCATATTAAATTATGTACATTTACAGTAAATGTTAATATAAATCCTATAGAACAAAACATGAAAACATCTGTGTTTCTGTGTTGTCTTATTTAGCGGTCTTTAAGTGCTCAATATTGGTGTTTTCCAGGGTAGTTCCAATATCTACCATTTGGCGTTGTTGTCAGCGCCATTTGATGTTGGTAAATTTAATATAAATTAGTTTATTTTCTACTGTCGCAAGATAATTTTAATAACTGTATTTGTTATTTAACCTTACAAAATCACCTTATTTTATAATGTCTTAGAGCAAACCACATTCACAAATAAAAAGTCCACAATGTACTATAAACATCACCAAATTGTAAACATGTACATTTACAAGTATTGTACTGTACGTTCATGAATTCGTAAATTTAGATTACTTGTTTTCTGTACTATATTAAAAACTAAAATTTATTTGTTTGTAAGCTTAAAATAGATTCTTATTAACCATATATTATTAAAAATTCATTTATAAATAAAATACAGAACTGGTTATTTGTGATTTATCCTAGTGACAAGTAAATTTGGAGACAAGTAAATTCGACTTACTTCGTTTTCTGACTTAAGTCACATCTCCTGGAACCAATTACCGATGTAAGACAAGGTATACCTGTAATATTTAATTGTTATACCATGCCAATATCAGTGAGTGTGGCTCTTGGTTGGGACTTAACAATAATTTTTTAATATACTAGTTTTGACCATTATAAATACAGTGTATTGTAACTTGGGGACTGACCATAGTTTTCTGAGAATTATATATAGAGAGGCAGAATGAGCAGTAACATGTGCAACTTTTATACAAGTTCAATTTCAAATGTCCAATAATTTCAATTAAAGTATAGATTGATGTACAGAAAATAAATGGGAGAATTAAAGGTGAAATATATATGTCTTTGGTGGTTTCAGGAAAAGTTATGATGACTGATTAAAAAATCTTTAGTATGAAAAATCCTTTGCACATAATCAAACTACTGTATTCTTGGTAAGTTTAGACAAAGAAAACTTGGATGTGTTCAAATTAAAAACAGCAGATAACTGACATTTCCTTTCAAATTGACTTTTAAAAATAAGTAACCTGCAGATTATCTGCATAAAATTGCAGTAATATATCAATTTGTTGATTTTATAATTTTCATGTATTAAAATCAAAGATTTCCCAAATAAATTCTTTTCTGTATTTTGATTTTCTTGAAAAACTACTTGTCATCTAAAAACATATACAAAAGATATACTATCATTTTTAAAAGCTTTCTTGATCACATTAAAATTTTTATTATTGATTAATTAACTATAAATTTTATTTTCATTTTATGAAATTCACTGTTTAAATTTGAAATTTTTGATGGTAAATATAAATCATAGATGATGACAACTAATGAATAAATAAAGCTACATTCATATCAACTTGTTTAAATATTTGTCATAATCAGAGTTTCAAACTAGCAAAGATTCTGGTGAGAAATTACAATATCATTAGTGATGTATGCATAATGCATAATTTTAAGTATAAATAAAATACAGTAATTCCTCCATTTATGTGCTTTCCATTTACACAAATTTACATTAATGCAGTTGAAAAATTTTTAAATTTTAAGTATCAACTTTATGGAAATAAATGATAGTTACATCTAAAAGTGTTTTTTTTTTTTTAATTATCAGTGACCTCTTATATAGATGTACAGTATACTTAAAGAAACTTTAGTTAAAACTTTTCTTCCCTTGTAAGGGTAAATACTGTATTTGAGAGTATGGAGCAGATCTCTATTTTAAACAGCTACCCTTGGCTCCATTTATGTGATTTTTATTTACATGCTGGTTTTGTGGAACCAATTACTGATGAAAATGGAAGAATTACTGTATACTAATTAATAAAAATAATTCAAATACTATGTGACTTATATTACATTAAAATAGATAATATTTAAATTTTTATAAATTAGGTTGAAATTTCAAGAGAAAGATTAATAGAAGAACTTAAGCTTCATCTAAATAATAAATGAGTTGTTTGTGATATAAATATTATTGTTTACATTGTATGATTTAAAAAGTTTAGATTTCTTATTAAATTATGTATAAAATTAAATACTTTTGTAATATTTTGAACAATAAGATAAAATTATGTAGATAGAAATGAATGAAGAATGGATTTAATAAACTATATTATGTTTTCAAGTTTTGTTAAAATATTTAGATTTTTTTCCGGTATTCAAGAGCTCTATGTATCATTTATGATGTCCATAGATGGCACAAAGGATTTGAAGTTGTTTGTAAACATTCTATCATCATATTACTTGCTGCTTAACTTCATTCTTTTTGTCTATAATTTTCGTGAATTAAATAAAACAGTACAGTATTGTTGTTTCTTAAAATAGCTACAGGTTACAACAATAGTTATTTAAATTAATAACTTTCATTTACAGAAGAAAAGCAATTAAGTCTTAATTTTCATTTAAAAGTAGCGTGATAATTGCCTTTAGAACTCTGTCCAAATCCTACTATTTCTAAGTTAAAATAATTTGAAACAAATATGGACAATTATAGACACATTTTTGATTTAAAGAAAATTTCGTTTTAAATGAAATAACCCAGTGTTATGCACAAATAATTTTGCTTACGAATATATATTTTTTACTACATTATGTATACGTTTATTTATTTAACAATGAAACACTCGTATAATCAATTTAAAAAGGTTTTAATTTTGACATGTACACTTATTATTGCGTGGGTTTCTTTCGAATATAATTTATTTAATAACTTTCGAAAATTTTCGCGGCACACCTATGGTCTCGCGGGAACCGGTTGAAAGTCACTGCCTTAGACTGTCATGGCGGCGCCTACTTTCTTTGGCTTCAGACGGCGGGTCTAGTTTCCACGTTAAGTTTTATCCGATTTGGGGTCTACAGTAGTAGTTATGTGTCGTTGGGAGGATAATTATTAATTCCATTTGTAAATTTGAATATGCTGATTGCATCAACATTAAATGGACTTAATATTTTGAAAATTTCCTTATATCTTTGCACATTTGAGAATCTGTCTTGGAATGCCTTTAGCAAATTTTGTGACTTCGCTTGCATATTTCGAAAAAATCTTTGTGGTCACTATTAGTCATTTAATAGAGTGAAATGGATGACATTATTTGACCTCAATTGACTTTCATAAAGCTTGAGTTTCAATATGAACGCTTTTATATCTTGATAACAGTCTGTATTCAATTTATTTTTATCTTGAAGATTCTGATTTAGTTCATTTAATTTCATTGTTATTCTTATTCTACTCCCTTGGTTCATATGGAGACTATAGCCTGATACGCTTTTTCTCCGAGAGACGAGTTATTGATCGCTATGCGACCGAAGAGCCGGCCGTATCTAACGGCTTATACGCACGCGCGGGAAATAATGCCTTCCGGGAGGACTTTTAAGGGGAACTGGCCTCCTATTCAGTCGTTATTGGCAAGGAGAAAACCCGGAAAACTCCTTGCAGCCAGCCTGTCCGATCGCGGCGCGAACCCACGACCGAACTTCCCAGTGTTTAGGGTCTGGTCACCGCTATGAGCGGCTACGGAGACCACTCGCCCACTGGTGGGGGCAATTTCATTGTTATATCCATTAGAAAACATAAATCTAATTTTAGCGTAAAATAGTAAATCACTGTATTCAGATTCGAGTTCGTGAAGACATTTTTGAAACTGACGATGCTTCAATGAATTATTCTTAATTGAATTAATTGTAGTAATCATTGGCGTGTCTGACAAAAATCAATAGTTCGAATAGATACGATTACACAAAATAAAGCTTTTTTAAAAATCTTATTTACTCGTATATAAGTATTTATGGTCCATCGTTTTCATATCGACTTACTAATTTGTTACATGAGCTTTTGCTGACTTCGTTCATGCACGATATATTTGTTACTATTAATAATACGCGTCTTATAGATCAAGGGTGGGCAACCTTTTTTATAACATGGGCCAGAATAAATTTTACGTTTTTTCCACGGGCCATAGTAGTTAATTGACACCTTGTGACCTGTAAATTTTTACTTAGCAAATATGAAATAAATAAATAAAAAGAAATTAATTACTACAGTCGACCCCCCCTATAACACTGTTGATTATTCCGTTTTATATGAATTCCATGTTGTATGAGTCACTTAGATTTTACAAATGCGTGTGCCGGGCTGTGAACGGCTCACCTATTTGTAAAATCTAAGTGACTTTAAACACAATAAAAACAGCACTATGTAGTTGGATACGACAGACATTACATTTTCTAATTGCATAGCTTTTGCACATAGATTTTCTTGATGGATGATGCGATGAGATATAAATAATTTAGAAAAATTCTGTTCTCCCATTTTTTGTTTGAATAAGGAAATGACTCCCTTATTTTTTCCTGTCATTGCTGCCGCAACACTTCAGAAAATAATATTCAATTTAAACTAGACGAATTACATCGAAAAATATTTATTTATAATTTCTTCTAAACATCTCGCGGGCCGGATAGAAACTTTTCGCGGGCCGTAGCTGGCCCGCGGGCCGGGGGTTGCCCACCGTTGTTATAGATGAAACTGAACTACAGTACATTGCTTCAGTTAATAAAGTAGCGCGCTCATTGACTGAGATCGGACTAGCATAGAAACAATTGACATGAATGAGCAGAGTTGTTAGCGCGCACTGAATCAGTAGTTTGATCTCTTCGTGGAATTTGCTACTTCGAAAAACTATGGAGTGAGCTGATCCAACCAGAACAGAGTCGAAGCAGTTTACCTAACGCTTTTTTTTCTTTTTACTTTTTCTGCCATGTGGTCAGTGCCGGCCCGAGGCAAGTTTTAGGATGGAGCACGATCCTATTATGGCGCTCCCCTTGGTTGCCCCTAATTTATACCCTTTAATTTTCTTTACCACTGAAGCGTCCCCAAGGACTTAGCGCCTGGAGCGGCTGCTCCGTTCGCCCTATGGTAGGGCCGGCTCTGCCTGTGGTCACTAAGAGGACCTATTTTTGCAAGCTCGTTATGGATTCGGCAAGACCCACAACGGGACGGCTGGGTGATGAGGTACGGGGCCGACATATCTGGACGGCTCAACCCCGTAAAATTCCTGGGGATTATTTGACCCGTCCGTAATCGATCCCGGGTCCCACAGCGGTAGAATATCACCTTGACTGCTCGGCCATCCTGTCGTCCGTAAGGTCATTTGTCATTGGCTGATATCGGACACACACGATCTATTCGCTCAGGGCGTTTTACTATCTAAATCCACTTGCGTGCAATAAGATTTTTCTTTTAATTTTATGAATAACAAAACGTAAAATACATAGATAACTGCACATTTCAGACGGGCCGTGGAGAAACTTCAAATGGGAGCATGCGGCTCGCGGGGTACGTATTGGACGTGGAGGATGTACTGTACTAGCACATTAAGGCTTACTTGTAACTTCTTTGATTATGCACGCGATCTCCAGCAGATGGCATTAAAACTTAGTGCTCTCTCTACGGGAAGATCCTTTTCCAAAAATTCTGGATAACAAAAGCAGGTAGAACCAAACAATTTTTTGCTATAGAATCCTATTTAATCCGTCTATTAACATACAGTTCGGAATTTTGAAAATCGTACGTTAGTAGACGGGTTAAATAGGATTTTACAGCAAAAAATTGGTTCTACCTGCTTTTGTTATCCAGAATTTTTGGAAAAGGATCTTCCCGTAGAGGGAGCACTGAATTTTTAATGCCATCTGCTGGATATCGCGTGCGTAACCGAAGAGATTACAATCATCTTTAACGTTATTAAGACTAGCCATGATTTTAACTATTCTCTGGTGGGTTAAATGTATAGCATTCGTTTAAAACACAATTGTACTATTGGTATTTTAAGCCTATTGTTTGATTTATCATTTCAAAGATATTGACGAATCAGACAAATGTGTCCAACTCTATTTCATTAATTTTAGTTCGTAAGTTATCGATCCAGGGTGGATCTACATAAGGACTAATAGGGCTTAAACCCTGGGCCCCAAGTGTCAAGGGCCCACAAAAATTGAATTATCATCATAAATTTTTAATAGTTTTTCATTAAAATATATTTCAACTCTGATTTTGATGTAAGTAAAAATGAATTTTAAACCCCAATTTAAAGATTTTTAATCTAACAAATAATGGGGCCCCATTGGATTTCAATAAGCCCTAGGCCCCGAAAAACCTAGATCCGCCCCCGTATTGATCTGAGATTGTTTAGTTTCTGTCTCTTAACATAGATTAATAATAAAAACTGTAAAGTTATTCGTTTTCAAACGCGCGTGATTTTAAAAAAGATCAATAAAGGTCAGTAAACAGAAACATGACACCTAAAATACGTCAGTCCTGTAAGTGTAAATGAAACCCTTTTGTTATTTTTTTAGATTTCACAAATTATATTGTTTATCGAAAAAAGAATGACATTATATAATTTAAAACTAACATTTTATTTGTTGTAAAGTTAACTTAGGTGAGTTGAAAATTTGTAATTTAACTTATGTAATTAATTCAGATAGAGATTATTATTATTATTATAAAGTTATGAATTATTTAGATCGGTCAATATCTAAGTTCATAGGATAACCTAAAAAATGAATATTAAAGTAGATATTCATAGAATGGGAATTTAATAATGTACTGTACATTACATAGAATCCCTGTTTTACGCTTAACTGATTCTATCGCTAACAAGTTTCCGTAAATCGAATTCTTGTTTTTTATAGGTTCTGTTATAAATTGAAGTTTTATTCTTAGAAATAACAAAAATTTGCTACATTTTATGAATCATAGCAGAAAATTATATACAGTAAGCGTCAAAATCCTCCCAAAGTTCGTATGTACAGTAATACCCCGACTTACGCTACCCCGACTTACGCGAATCCGGAGTTACGTGATTTTCAAATCTCGTCGATTCGTCTTTTGTTTGAGCGCCACGCAACTCTTAATTACTCATTTCCCCCACACTATTGTTCGGCTTACATGTTCGGACGTGTTCGACATATAGCTACAATTTACTTTGTGTTATTTGTATGTATTTATATGCAAAATTATACCCCGACTTACGCGAATTCGACTTACGCGGTTATCGCTCGGTCCCACCTATCGCGTAAGTTCGGGGTATTACTGTACTATAGAAAAATAGCAAAAACTATTCGATATGCGAAATTAAAAGGAAATAAATCAGCCGTAAGATTATTACAATATTCACATAATTGCAAAAATTTTAAATAATTTTCATATTTTTCAAATATCTATGGTGCATAATTCTGCTTGTTGCATTGGCAGGATTTTGACGCATAAATTAATTTGTTATAACACCAGCATTAAACAATGTAATTTCGTGCGTATTAACGCGCTATTAGCGTATAATTATGCAAACGAGCTGCTGCTTGATATGCGTCATCATGAAAAAGATTTCCAACGAGAAGAAACTCCGTATTGTGGACTTGCGAAGAAAAGTTTTTCTGTTGAGAAAACAGCATTAGAAGTTGATGTTGGGCGTTCGAATGTTGCCAGAATAAAAAATAATGAGCTACTATATCACGAAAATTTAAAAGCTGGCAGGAAGAAAACGTTGAGCGCTGAAACTGAAACGTTTGATAACGAATGGACGTTACGATACATCACAAGTAAAGAGGGAATTGAAACATGAACAGAAGTGAGTACTTCAACTATCCACAGATGCCTTAAACGTAACAATTTGAAAGCCCAAGAAGCCGAAACCTACCAAATTACATAAACAGAAACGTCTTAATTTTGTCAAACGCCTGTAAAGACTGGACCTTAGAAGATTGGAAGAGGATTGTATGGTCAAATGAATCCAAAATTAATAGAGTTGGTTCAGATGGGCGAAAATGGGTATGGGCTAAATAGATGAAGTCTACAATCGAACGAGAAATACAAACAACATTGAAATTTGCTGGTAGTAGTCTTTTGGTCTGGGGCTGTATTACCTATTTTGGGCCTGGAATGCTATGTTCGATATCTAATAGTGTTATTAGCGTTATTTACACTGAGATACTTGGCAATTATTTGTTACGATCTGTTGATTATTACCACATTGATAGGGACTCTTTTATTTATCGGCAAGATAATGATCCAAAACATACATCTAGGAAGACAATGTCATGGCTTCGGGATCAAAATATTAGCCTGCTTGAGTGGCCATCTCAATCGTCCGATCTCAAACCGAGTGAACACATCTCGTCCCTTAATTAAACGTCGCTTGTCTGGCTGTGTAGCTCCGCCCGAAAGCATCCACCAATTATGGGAACGTGTATAGGATGAGTGGAACAAAATAACATTGCACGATTGCAAGAATATTATTAATTATATGCCCGATCGCATTAGAAGGTTTTAAAGTCAAAGGAAGTTATACCGATTATTGAAATTAACTTTTTCCACAAATATGATATAGATTTTTGTCTGCGTCAAAATCCTCCCAATGCATATGTTCTTTGTATTTTACTATTATTAATAAAATAATCACATTGTTATATTATACGTAAACATATAAATATGCAAATAAATATAAAATTTTTCGTACTAAATGTGCTTTGCAACATTTTCTAGTTCTTTAAAATAGTCTCCCGCATTCTTTGGGAGGATTTTGATTACTTATTGTATTTTGATTGCTTACTGTATGTAATAAGTTCTTATTGTAATCACTTTGAGCCTCGATTATGAATTTGAAGACATTAAAAAAATAATAATAACGTATAAGTCTAATAGGTTTAAAATGTTAAGAGAAGATGCAAAATATCTTGTATTTGTCTCACTATTTTAAGAATTTGTAAAGAGATAAATATAATAATATCTTGATTTCATTTATTTATAGAATTATTCAATCTTAATGAAATTCGTTCATGTAATATATGCATTTTTAAAGCAAATTAATTTGTCTCTAGACACATCTAATTCAAGTTACAAATATATACAATTATTGTTAGAAAATATATGCAACTATTGTTAGATAACTTAAACATCAAATCTTATTTAAAGTATTAATTAATAAGGTGATTGAGGTAAAACCTGTCACTTAAATATTTGACATTTAACGTCTAAACGAGTTTAAATCGTCCGCACGTTCTGCACGCACATTTCTTTAGTATATTACATCATTTCCACTTTAACTTTGAATCGGATAAATTTGGCCGAGAACGCTTTGTTTCTCCGCACAGGAAATAATATGTGAAAGTAGTTCGGCCATGTTTTCATTCACTCGGCGTACGATAAATCTGGCCGAGGTGGCTAGGTTTAAACTTATAACAGAAAGAATTAATTAACTGAAAACCGTTTATAAGTTGGAACAATTTCTAATCATTTAAGATTATTTTATATTTAATCTGAAAGAAAATCAATTGGTGAAAGAAGGACGTTAACTTAGGCATTCCAGCAATTGATATTTTTGAACAAAATGAAATTGTGTAATTGTAATTGTAATAAAATAAAATAAAACAAAATAAAATATTTTTGAACAAATTTAAATCGTGTACTGAATTGTCCCGTAAGATTTTTTTTGTTTTTTATACTTTTGCTGTTAACTTGTTATAAACAGTTCTTGCACACAAAATTTCCTTGAAATTTGCTTGCCTTTTCGTAATCATAGCTTTTATGATTTCTAATACTATCTGTTAAACCAAGCCAAGCCAAGTTTGCCTGAAAGTAGAACCAGGCCAATTCAAATCCACCAAATGAACTAAACACTAAATTCTCACAAATACTTTCAGAATTTAAGAATTAAATTATTTTTTTCCTCTGGCGCCCGAAACATTAAATTAAGTAACGCAAATTATTTGTAGTACGTAACGAAGTAGTTCTTATCTCACATTTGGAGCTTTTCTATCTGTTTTTTCTGATTAATAAAAATGATTTCTCCTTTATCAAAATCGCACGTTTCTTGAGTGGTTTGCCAAACTTAGTGCGAAATGTTTTCGTGTAATTTACTGGCACCAGTTAAATGAATCGCTATTAGTAAGGGGCTGCAAAGGCGTAATAGAAATTGTGTACAACGCATTAACTTTACCAGCATATTATACAAAAGCATGTTAATCTTAAGTGGCCAGGTTTTACATTAATTACCTTAAATATACTTTATCTGAATTTTTTTTTATAATTAGATAATAACAATTCTTTCTATATTTAGTTAATATATTTTTTCTTTTTTTGATTTCGAGACGCTAATATCAAATTCTATTAGGTAATTTTTAAATGAAGAAACGGAATTTTATATTTTTGTTCTGATATATTTAATAAAAATATACACATTTTATTTTTAATAAAATATTTTATTAGATAAATAATGCAAATTATACATAGGCCTACCCAAATATTTGTTCCCGAATTGATTTCGATACTAAGTTTTCATTAAAAATTGTAATGCGGTAACCGAAATGAAATTAAATGAACTTTGTACAAAATCTGATAAAATTGCTATCATTAATTAGAGTCTGTTTTAATTAAAATTTTCATTTACAGATGAAAATTTATTTTGAAAATTAGAAGAGTCGATCGAATACACTCTCTTCAAACTTATCTTCATTTGAATGAAATTTTGATGATTTATTTATGACAGTATTTTTATATCAGTTCGTATTAATATCTTTTCTTTATTGACGTTGTTTTGTCAGATAATAAATAAAACTAATTTCAGTATCCAACAACGTTGCACTATTATCTTATTTTGTGATTGAGCCATTCAATGATTAGTTACAAAAATTCCTTGTAAAATTAATAATACATTTTGTCTTCGGATTCGTTCAATATTTAACGACGTTGATTTTCTTGTTTATTTTATGATAAATACGACTTGATTTTTCCTTGTGATATACTATACGTTTATATGATATATTGAGGATCTAGATTGTTATTGCCGATCCTCTCCTTTTATTATAATTTAAATGATTATTGTCTTCGTTAATCAGTTAACGTAATATATCAAAGTAATGCAATTTCATCTTAAAAATAGAATATATCATTTAACGAAATTATTCTACAATAATTAACCGACTATTTATACATTTATTTAACAATGAGCGTGCATTGCGATATGCATTTTGTCCGTGATATTATTTATAATGATATTAAATAGCCATTTCACTGGCTGCGTAACTTCTCTCATTGCACACAAATGGGTGTCTCTCCAACCCACTGTCTGTTTTGACAGTATAGTTTATTGATTCTTTCATTTTGAAATCTGTAACCATAATTGCATTTATATCGCACTGACATATAAAAACTGTCGGAAGATGATGAATGTTTGTGAGTTTCGTATTTCCAAACAATAGAATTGGGTAACATAGGTGCTCGTAGTGGGTAAGTAATACCGTGCGAAGATTCGTGACAAGTGCTATCGTAAGCGGAAGTTCTAGGATCGAATGGTCGCAATTTGTGATGATCATATGGTACGTTAGGCGGTTTGTACGGACGAGATTTTCTTTCCACAACAGAATCTGCAAATTAGTAGTAACAACAATTAATTTTCCCATAGTCACAAATTAAACTCTAATTTTAAACTCGTATATTGGATACAATTTCCTTACCTGTAATTATTCCCTGATCGGTATTGGCGTTGATTTTAATTTCCGGTTTGTGACGTAATTCTTGAATATGTTTTTTGTTCTTTCGCCTATTACGTTTTTTATTTCGTTTTTTCTGCCTTTCTTTGAATAAGCCTGGTTTAGTGAGTTCGGCTGGAGCCGGAGGAAGAACGACTACATCGATTGAGCCATGATAACGACCATTCACTGATTTTTGAGTTTCACTTTGAGGATACGTTGTATAACCATAGCGTTTATTTTTTACTTCTTCTAACTGTTTCTGTCTGAGCTCTGCAATTTGCTTTTCTTTCTCAATCAACTCTTCCACGCTATTATCAGTTCTAGTTGTCGTTCCAATAGAAAGAATGTTTTCTGGTTTTCGGGAAGGTGCCCAAATTCCATTGATTAACGGCAGTCTGTTTTCTCTGTCACCATAGGGAGGATAATGAGGTTTATCTTCCCAGTGGAACAAAGGTCTTTCGGTTGATGTTCTGTCCTTTAAATGAGATTCTTTGATACCAGGTCTTATGGTATAAGTTGTTGCTCCTCTGAATTCTTCATATCCTGTTTTATAATAAAGAAAAACCTTTATAAATCATTTAAAAGTTACTATTTAATGAATGTCTTCTTATACTAGAAATATTTTCTTTTAAGAGAGAAATACGAGAATTAAACAGAGCATTGTTGTATTAAATGTCATTTCTTAGTTATTGTTCATCATAGAAATATTATCATCTTAAAATAACTATTTATTATTATGGAAAACATAAATTATTTTTATCTTCTCGGAAGACTGGAAAAATTTCCGATAAAATTTCGAAAATTGCATTTTAATGCGATGCTTAAATATATCAAATGTCACTATCACAGCTTTTATCGAAATTGAAAGTTCCAGATCTTATGAAATGTAAAGATGATATTTAACTGGATAGAAATAAGATATTTTTATTTAATGAATGCATTATACAAAGAATTGACTCAATTTCGTCTCATATTTATACAAAATGAAATGTCTCGATATAACAAAAGCAAAGACGTTTTTCCAAGATAAACGTCGACTTTTTTGCACTTTTTGATTTTGTCGTAAACATCAAAGTCAAAAAGTGTAAAAAAGTGATATGTTAATATACTCGAATATCTCAGAAAAAAATAAACAAAAGAAAAATAACATTATGAAGACATTGAATGTATAAGTTTAGTAGTTACTAATTATAATAAAAACAGGTTCGGAAACGTTCGTCGGAGTTAACATGCATATGTTTCTCTCGATTATCTGATACTATTCTTTATAACCAGATGGTCACATCTCTCTACGCGATAATAAATAATAAAAATCATAAAACAATTTAATTAATATCAATTATATTAAAACCATGCAGTCGATAGTTTTTATTAACTCTTTATTGCTATATTATTCTTCGGATTTCTTTTGTTATTTTGTTAAGTAAGATTTATTTCAACATAACAATATACAGTGAGCTAAATTGATTTATTATTTTTTAATTACAAAGTTCGTTTTATTAACTTTACTCGACTATCGCATTAACGATATCTTTTGCTAATATAGTAAATACTTTATGACAGATTGGACACAATTGTATGTTTTTAAGACATTATTATTTTATTTTCAATTATCTGTTTTATATGTATATATAGATAATAATAAAAAAGTTTATTATTAAATTTATACACAATAACTTGATATTATGATAAGAATATACACTATTGAAGTGAAAGTATAATAACACATATTTTGAGAATTGAAACAATGCGAAGAATAAATTAAAAGAATTTAACAATGGAAATATGAGAATACAAAATGTAAAATATAATATAAATCCTCTTATAACAAGCGTNAGAATATACACTATTGAAGTGAAAGTATAATAACACATATTTTGAGAATTGAAACAATGCGAAGAATAAATTAAAAGAACTTAACAATGGAAATATGAGAATACAAAATGTAAAATATAATATAAATCCTCTTATAACAAGCGTAATTAATTTCTCTTAGTGAAATAAAATGCAGGTTATTCTATAAGCAAGCTAAGCGCTTGCTTATGATCTAAATCTTAAGGATACTCTAATAGAAATAATTGTATACTAAATTTATTTTATGAATATTAAAGGGAATATTCAAAGGCTGCCAAAATTAGATGATGTTCAGGACTTCCAAATATGTTAGTTTGCCATTGAGAAATATAATTTTGTCTCTTTATGGAGCGTTTAAATATTTTGTTATTTGTGATTATATACCTATACAGTATATTCTACATAGTCTATCATCTACATGAATTAAACTAAAAGCAATAAAATTATTAATTAAAATTATAAGTACTAATTTTATCCATTTAAAGCAGGGGTGTCCAACCCGCGGCCCAAGGCAAGTTCCAATGCGGCCCAGAGAAACAAAAAGGTTGGACACCCCTGATTTAAAGTTTTTAATTAATTTTCAGACATTTTGTTTTTTCAATTTTTAGTCAAATTTTTAATACTATTTTTAATGTAGATAGCCAAAGTGTACAATTATCAGACACTGTTTACCGTTGTTACGATAACTAATTTCCATTTCAATTTAAATCTTTGAATGAATCTTATATAATTTAATTTTAGCAGAGAATAAAACATGTCGATATTTAAATTATTTTCACAAAGAAATACTTAAAAAAGCAACATTTTTATTGGCAATGTGACTAAAATGCAAGAATGGAGCTCATTAGTTATTGGCAGGAGTCTCGAGAGATAAAATTGCTTTCAAACGATCCAGAAAAGTAAGATAGCTTCCACATTAAACTAAAGATTTTAAAAGACTGAAAACAACTTCTGCTTTTAAAAATAAGCCTGGAGCTAAATCGCATAATGATTTTTCGTTTCGACAGAAATTCCAATATGTGGTAAGAATAATTTTATTCGGATTTTTCAACCTTATTTAATTAACGTTAATATTATAGAGTATCTACTAGAAATGTTTTTATCGTGAATAAAGACACAATCCTGTACAGATATTTAAATAATAAAATTATGATAGAAATATGTACCATTTTTATTTGTTATATATTTCTGTCATAATAACATGATGATAAGAATATACACTATTGAAGTGAAAGTATAATAACACATATTTTGAGAATTGAAACAATGCGAAGAATAAATTAAAAGAATTTAACAATGGAAATATGAGAATACAAAATGTAAAATATAATATAAATCCTCTTATAACAAGCGTAATTAATTTCNAAGAAAATATGCAGTAATTTATTTAATTAATCTGCGAGAAAAATTTCTTGTTTGTAGGTCTTGATAGTAACATTTTCATTTGTTTAAAATTAAAATTTGCTTGATATTGGGATTAATTATATAATTCAAAATAGATTAGAAAAAGTAATATTATTATGTTTATTCTTTTTAGTCAGTAACATATCGTTACATGCTAAAAAATTTGCAAACTAAAATACAGTAATTTTTTGCTGTAGACCAATTAACAAGCTTCTATAATCGATTAAAGATTTAATGCATGTACCGTAACTTTAATGTGTGTTTCAATATTCTGTTGAAACCTGAGAAGCGTAATTTCGAGTTAATTAGACTAAGTTTTAATCATATTAATTAAGCACATTTAGAACCCTGTCTAGAAACACATAATAAACAATGTCTGAGAACAATTGTATAAGAGAAATTGTAATAAAGTGTTAAAATTTTTAGATTTTAAAATAAAATCATAAAAATGTAAATGTTTAATCTAAAAATATATTAATTAAATTAGTTTCAATTTAGATATTATATTTAGGCTAATTAATTTGAAACTAATACTTGAATTTAAGTATTTCTAACATAAAAAATAGAATCAAATAATTTTTAATAATTGATTTTTGGCTGATAAATTTGTAAATCAAAATAAATATAATAAAACCTATTAAATTATTTCAATTATATTATTATTTTGATAGCTTTCATATCATAAAATTTGAAACTAATTTCTACGAAAGTTCATTTATCATTTTATTTCGGTAGATTTCTATTCTGTGTATAATCTCAATTTCTATTTGTTATGAATTCATCTCACGCAGTCACAAATCTATCAAAAGTTTGGTTTAAATTCATATTTTAAGTTATTCAGAGTTTTATGGCATTATGCATTATAAATGTTTTAAAATTTTGAATAATGGAAACATTGTTTCATATGATATACTTTATGGTACTAAAATTTGAATATTTTGCAACAAAACCTAAACATATTTTTGATTCTGTACTTTATTTAAAACAAAATACAGTACAAAACTAAAAATATAACCCAATGGAAAAATAAAAAGTCTGTTTAGTATTGATATAATGGTCATTCCACTTAATCTAGTAACAAAAAGTACATTACGATTAAATTTATTAGCTTGTCCTTGTTAAACATGTGCTGAAATATTTGTGTTTTTATATGTTTAACGAGATTAAAATGACGTGTCTATACAGATTTTTCTTATTCTTCTTAATGTAAGTAGTCCTTCATTTCGCTCAAAAGAATTCCAAAGCATCCGACTGGTATTAAAATTCTCTAGCAATTCGACTCAGTTTTCAATACTTTCCAAAGACAAGATGAATAACCGAAAAATATTCTTTGATTATTATTCTCTTGACTTTCAATCATATCCTTAATAGGATATTGCACTGTACTTTTAAATTAATGTAAAACATCATCACCTGTAGCCTATATTTAAACGGGAATAGATATTAATTATTAAAGTCATATTATCATATGTATAGCGCTTAATCGAATAAGGGATTATAACTGTAATCTTTCTAGTGAAGTCTTTAAATCCCCTAAGGAAAAGCGAGAATTTATACAAGACGGATTGTAAGCAAGAAAACAAATATGATGAAGCGTCGGCGGCTCTTGATTTTTTACGACTTCATAAATGTCAAGAACAAATGTGGTGCTGGCCGCAAGTGTGAAAGCGGCTCTATTTGAAACTGTCGTTACTGCATTCCCAAGACATAGACTAACTGCAAATGCAATTTTCCGGAACTAACAATAACTATAAGATAACATACTAATTTTTTAAATATATATAACGCAATTTAAAGAATATTAACGACTATTTACAAAAAAAGGTTTAAATATAAATATTTTGAAGGATTTAAATTTATTATACTTAGAATATTTTTAATAAAATTTCATTTAAAGTAATTAAAATAATCCATAGTATTTGCCGACTTATTTTTAGATGGCATATTTCTTTTTGATATAATGATAACGTGGTCGAAATGGGAAGTTTTTTATTTTTATTTTTTGCTGTATATCTGGTGATGTTATTGTAAGAAATCATTGGCAGAGAATATCGAATTGCCGATAAAATAAAAATAAAAAAAAAAGCTTTTGAGTCAAAATTATTCTACGACCTCCGGCAAATTACAAATAATAATCATTTGATAATGCTAAGGGTTGTTTAGAGGTTGTTATCTGATAAAAGACACTTAAATAAATGCTTTCTCGGTGCTTAATAAAATAATTTCCTTTCAGGTCCGAGCAAAATTCTTTTATAGTTCTTTAAAAAAGAAATAGGTCTTGCGCATGCTGATTATTAACTTAATTAATAAAACAGTCGAATCAAACATCAAGAGGCCAATTGCGATAAAGGTAATACCAAAACTTAACGAGTTTTCCTATTTAATTGTATTAATACGGTAGGATTTTCCTCTTAAATACAGTTTGTGAAAAAAATAAATAAATTCGATATAATAGTTTAATGATATCCCACCCGATAAAGAAGCGAATTACACGAAAGAAAATTTTTATAATTGCAACTAGCAATTGCTTAGAAAGAGATAATTTCTAAAGGACAGATTAATGTTGTATAAGTGAGGTCGGAAGCGAATGCAAATGACGTCTTTCCTTAACGAGTGACGACAGTAAGAATTTATTAACGGGCTTCGTAACTGGCTTCCTGGAATATTTCGACCAAACGTGTATCAACATATATTTAAATGAATCGAAGGAATCTGCCTACCAAAATAATGGCATTTCTGCCAAGATATTTTTTTTTTTACAAAGACGCTCTCTATATCGTTTTTATCTTTACGATGCGATCTATTATGTAACGACATAATGTTATTGTTACAGGCAAGGACGAGGTAAGCGTCCACCGTGCTGTTTCAAGGACAACAGTATTTTACGATCTCTTAAAAGGAAATCGTTTCCTTATAACGTCTTTTAAAACTTTTGCTCTACGGTTTAATTTAATGTCGACGCCTCACGTTACCAAAAACGTGCAGTCGAAAAGAGATGTGATTATACCTACCGTTATTGGGCACGCAACGAGGAGTGTTGCTATTCCATCTATTGTTGACGCAATAAGCGTAGTGTCTTCCTATCATCTTATAGCCCGGGTGGCACGTGTATTGGACTACCTCTCCGTCTCTAAAGATGAAACTGAGTCCATTGACGGGGGACCTCGGAGCTGGGCAATGATGATTCCTCCAACTTGTTTTTCCCACTGAAAATAAAATATTTTCATTTTCGTATTTATCTCATAAAATATTAAAAAATCGAATTATGAAATTTCAATTGATTTATAACGTATAAAATTTGTTTTTTTCCCTACTTAAAAATATTTTATATTCTCTCTATTCAAAATCTAGTTTAAGAAACTCGTCTGTTGTTCTCGAAGAATAAATTTCTAATGTGTTTATTCATTTGTTAAATTCTGTAGCTAAGTAAATCTGGCTTTCAGTTTCATATTAATTAATTCAAGGTTCAAATCGTTAAATTATAAACGTATATCAGCAACTAAAATAGATAAATTCCACTTGTAAAAGAACAAGTGAATTACTGAATCAACAGATGTGTTTTGGCTTTTCAAGGAGAGTTCCATTATTTGTATGATTAATGGAGTCCAAACACCTCGGTGCATTTCGAGGTACGAATCCGCCCGAGAGAACCTTGAAATAGTGAAAAATCGAATCAAAACTCGATTGTACGTTCACGGGTTGTTTATGTATAAGAAATGGCACTAGTTGGGTCAGAGAACTGTGACGTCACGAAACCAGTTCAATAAGCAATTATTTTTGGTTAAAAAAATATGAACAAACATTCTTGTGACGGTAAGAATCGATCGCACGACAGCGACGACTCTTCTTGTAAATTAAACTGATCATTCGCGGCTCCGGACGTCACACTCCGAAAGGTGACATTGACACCACTTTAAACAGATCCACCCAACTCACGCAAAATGCAGCCCTTTCGAAGAAAGGGGAGATTTCGATACGAAGGAAACGAATAAACAATCTGGTTTCAACTAAATTCTTATAAGCCTACACGAGTGACATTCCGTCCACCGTCGAGACGAGTCTGCCGACATTCCATAGCCTAGATGTTAAAGGTTAAAATAGGGAGATCTATTCTAAATACAAATAGTTATCATCGGCAATACCGACTATTATTTGTACAAGGCGAAAATTAAATCTAAAACGAGTTTGTCCCGAATTCAATAAATGCTTGGAATATCAATCTATTATTAGACCTTTTCTTTTTCTAGGAAGAGAATGCGCTTTTTGTATCCGATAAAAAGATAAGCCTACAATAGTTAAATGGCGTGTAGTGTCTTTTATAAATCACCGTAATAAAGCTAAAGCTAAATAACTAAATACTTCATTTCGCTAACTTACTGTAGATCATTGATTTGAAATTTTATCGAAGATCGTTTTTTGGGGCACGAACCTCGTATCATATTTCGGGAAACGATTACAAGTATAGAGGAATTTTATTAACTTTCGGCCTTTGTATAACGTAAGAACTACAATGAAACGACTTTTACTAATCCCGTTGCTCAACGAAATAAACGTTGCCCTCTCGTCTTTGAACTTTCGAACGAAAGAAAAATTTTGTTATGGCCAAGAGAAACGAAAGAACAAGTTAAATGAGTCAGACGCTACACAGGAAGTGGTATATATAAGAAAAATAAATTTGCCGTCATTTTCTTCGAGACAAACTCCTTAAACCACTTACGACCGCTACTATAAAAGAGAGACGGAAATAGGTCAAGATCCCGCTTATTTTGTTTAATTATTACGTTTGTACCAGCATCCGGTAACGGTCGAGTACTCGGTCGATCTTTCACATTCTTATCAAGTGATTCGAGGTACCTCATCCCGTTTCTACAACCGGGTCCAGTTACGTTCCATACCGAATTTACAATCCGTGGGCGAAAACGCGCAACAGTCACGTCCGGTCATCTTCCACGCTAAAATATTTACTTTCTAACGTCATCCCGACTCCGTCTTTTTATTCCAACTAGTCTAAAAGTAGAAGTAAATACTAACGAAAAAAATAGATATCGCTCATCACCTCTCGATAATTTAAAGATTAATCAAATCGGGTCAACGAGTCCTTCCCGTTGACCGAATTTTGTCAGTTGATCCCGTGTTTCCTTTAAATTTCTGCCGACCGACTTACAACACAAAAGAAACCTTGGAAACGATAAGATATTAAAAAATAAAATAAAAAAAGTAAACGAGAAGGCTAAAGGAAAGCGCGAAGAAAGAACGGAAGCGGAGGAGAAAATAATGGGTAAGCTACCATCACGTGTAGTAAATGACTTACCCGTCATCCGGCAGGCAGATAGCAGCAGTATTCCCAAAGCGGTCCACATCGCCGAGTCGTCTGTGCCTCGACAGACGTGACACCTCTATATAGAGCACGAGGGCGCTGGGGTGGACCGACCACTGCCCACACTCTCACACCGCCCATACAATCGATTAAAGGTGAGTTTTGACAAAGGCCGAGCTGACACTTATCCTCTTCCCCATTGGATGCTTAGTTTTTCTATTGCGCGCTCCATTACAAAATAAATGTGCCAAAATAGAATAAACGCTACTCGTCGACCATGTTTACCGATGCGCGATAATAACGAATTTTAACGATTTTTAGAAGGAAAGTCGAGTTTTGATGAAATCCCGTTTTATGTCCGACGAACAAATCACTTTTATCCTGTACGCTAGGAAAAAAGCACTTATATATATATATATATATATTAACTATATTGAAAACACTTCGATCAGTATTCAACTTTTAAATAAAAGGCACTTTTAATTAATAAATAAGCAGTTTGCATTTTAAGTTTAAAAAATGGATGCAAGAAAGAGAATTATTTAAGTAATTATTTATGGAATGAGCGTGAAGAAAAATGAATAGTTTACAAGTTTTCCGATTTAGATTTTATCGAGCAAGCTTCATAATAGATTTAGATTTAGCAGGTTTGTGGCAGGTAGTAAGTGGCGATGGTCCATTTACCAATGACCGGTCGACGTGTGCGAAGTGGCAAAGGTCGAATTGGGCAGGAACCACACTCGCTATGCTGTTGTGCAAGCAATAAAAAGCTGTTGTTTTGTAATCGGAGAATGACAACTGCTCTCTTTTATAAATGGTTTCGGTATGTTATGAAAGAGTGGAACGTCACGACCGAATACTTTATTGTAGGAAACAGATGAAAATTGTATTATTCCATTGTTGCGCATCGGTTCTTACCTATAATTATACATCTTTCTTGCAAAACTTTTGTTTTACTCGACCTATATACCAAGGAATTAAAGTAACTATTTATTATGCATCTCTCGAATCTATGCTATAAGTTCGATTTTTAATGGAAATCTTCTAGATTTTTCATATTCTTCACTCAGTAAATAAGAAATTTGATTTTTGATGACTTGTTGTTACAAATTCTTTTCCGGAGATAAACTTTTTTAACAACTCTGTCACGTTTCACACCAAATAAACGTATCTAATATTATAATTTAATAACGGAATTATATCTATTCTTTTTCGCGCTGCGTCATTCTCTGCAATTTAAATTATTATCGGAATGGCATACGAGACTTTATTCTATGAATAAACCATTCTTTATAAATACTTTCAAAGTCATTGCCATGTTTTCTATCGAACTCGAATAGTCCATTATGCGACGTGACAACGCAACTATTGCGTGTTAGGCGACAACGCGCCGATCTGGCTTTACACTCCTTGCATTTCTTTCGAGCTTATACTCTTGGTCCTAAGTTCTTATCTGTAAAAGTACTTACGAATCTCTTAATGGAGTCACGCTAAGCATTTTAATAACTTAGCTAATAAAGAACATTAACCAGGCATTTAACTTTCTAGCGTACTAAATATTTTATCTTCATTTAATCACAAAAGCATTGTATAAAGAACAACTGTTTATAAAATTAAGTAGCCAATATGGTAACTAAATGTCGAGAATAATAATTAATCCCGTGTGAATCTCTTAATAAATTCTAGTAGTAGATTAAGTAGATTCTCGTAGGAAAGAGATTTTTATTCGATATGTTTAAAAAGTGTTACAAAAACGCGCTTATCAATAGTGTTTTTGTTATTTGAGGATAAATATGTTTAGGCAGATCTAATAAATTTGGAATTGAAATGCAAATGGAAAAAGGGCCGTATCTCAGTAGAGCAAACGAGTGGGCGAAGGTTCTACCGTTTGCAAAACGGAACCTTGAGTGCTGTTTTGACAACCTTCGCAATTTGCTCGAATTGTGTGGGTAGTTAATCTCTTTCTTTTGGCTCATTACCTGGCTGAATTCTTTTTGAATATCTTCTGTACGAATCTTCATCGACCGTTACGACCGATTCTAGTTTAACTGGTCGAATCTTATACATTTAAAAGAACTCGTTATATGACTTTCGATAAAGGTGGGAGTATTGATATTTGTGTTTGTTTTGCTAAATATTTTTTATTCTACCGAGTGAACTTTCGTATGCAAACTTTAACGTGTTACAATCTCTTCTGATCGCTCCAAAAACAAGCTCAACGGATTTCGCAAAAGAATGAAACCGAAATAATTTATTCATTTAAATTACAGTTGAGCTTGGAACAAATGCTGATGAGATACATAATTAAATTGATCATTAGAATGATTTATTAAAACCTACATGATTTTTGTATTCTAATACATTTAAAACGCAAATTATATTTACATAAATAGTCTTCAAATGCCTTAAGTCATGTAGAGGATTTGTTAAAACATTATGATTTTTATGGCTATTCTGATGGAATTAAGAATGATTAAAGGTCCTTTACATCAATTTATTATTGTAAAATTTTCGAATTTTTTCGAATGTTTTCTTAAAGAAAAACTTTTAGTTTTAGAATAATTTCTCTGTAATAAAGAAAAAATTTAAAGTTTTTTTTTTTTTTTTTGAAGCAAAAATACGACATGTCGATTCGAAATTGTACAGTGGAAAGAAGGAAATAAATTAAATTATTCTGATAAATAACTTTTATTAAAGAAAACTGACGAGCAGAATATGACGCAAAATTTTACATTTATTTTCCCACTTTAAATTTAATTCAATTTAAGAAATTTTTGTGTTACTGAAACAAAGAAGCTGTTTTTGAAACGAATAAAATGAGTCGGAATAAAAAAAACAAGTATTTATCCAGATTTATTTGGCCTGATTTTAGATAATTTGAAGAATGCCGATTTAATGGTGGCTCGTAAATAGAAAAAGAAAAGGTAGAGAAGACTTAAGATACTCATTTTTTCGAATAAAAATTGGATAAGAAGTTTAAAAAATGACGAATTAGTAATAAGAAAAAATGCATTATTATTCCATTAATCAAGATTTGCAATTGATTAAAAAACAACAACAGAATTGCGCGTATTGAATATCGGCGATTTCTTTGAGAGAAATTCGATATCTTGTAGACAGTAGTTTCGTTTTACATTTCTCTGACATAGTTTTGATATTAATCTTACAATTTACGGTTCATTGTCAGCTCTGGCCCTAATTTGCATTCGTTCGAATTGGGTTGGTAATCCCGATATCATCTATCAGAAATTGCATATAACTCGGGCCTCCTTTCCTCGGTGACTTTCAATACGATCTCCATGTTATACAATCGAGATTTCACTTTATTATTCTATAAAATATCATTTTGACCCGTTTGACGTAAAGTTGTTTTCGTTAAAAAAAATCATATATAGGCTAAGTCAGTTTATTTTTGACGGATTCGATATAGGAATGATGGATGACCTAAATGTTAACTAAGTCCATTATATTTTAAACCTTCAATCGTTGAATTAACTAACCAAAATGTAACAAAAACATATTTCGGAATCGCAAATACGAAATGGTCACTTTCATTTTATTTTTTTGTTAGTTACCAAATAATTTAAGACCAAATTTCACTTATAAATTAAAAATTTATGTGACCTTTAGGCCTATATTCAATTAAACGTTTTTCCATAAAATACCGAAGATATAACAATTAATCAATATTTTATATTGATTTTAAATTATCTTCTCAATATTTTAAAAGTATATTTTGCTATGATAATATTAATTTTGCGTTAAAAAACATATTTCATGTTTTTTTTATAATAGTCTTTATATAGACGATAGTTGATTTATTTTATAAAAAAACAAATGCTAAAAGCTTGGTTTATTGATTTGTTTTTTTTTTTTTTTTTTAAGAAGTAATTAAAGTTATATTCAAATTTTCTATAGAGTAATGATTATCTTTTATAGCAGTTAACAGCTTTTTGAAAAACTTACAAAAAGATTAAAACGCTTTTAAGATTAAAAATGTTTAAAAATGTGTTTTAAACTTTAAAAGTTAAGTTTAGGCCTACGCTTTTAATTGAAATTTAGAAGAAAAAAGTTAAGAGAAAAATGTTAAAACACGCTCCTATCTTATCGTGTCCGCTTCTTACATTCATATATTTACAATCGAAGTTTATTTATAAAATAAAATTCATCGTATCTTTTATTTTTAGAAATTGATATTGTATCTGTTGATTGAAGCATTGCATTTTATAAAGAAACGGCGCGATATTGTTTCGGCCGCAATGACGCAGAGTGATTAGTGACATAAACACTCTTGACCTCGACTCTCGCACCAATTATTAATAGATAAAACTTGTTCTTGCCCGACAAAATAGGAAGTGCTTAGTTTTTCAATTAGAAATGCGTGAGAACTCGATAAAACACAAACCCGTATTTTCCAGCAATTAATCAAAAAATTCTGCTTATCTTCGTGTACGGAATGAATTTATTATTATTATTATTATTATATTTATAGGATTATTTTATTTATAGAATATACTAATTATCTGACTTCTCGTTTAAATCAAAAATGTAATTGCAATCCTCGTAATAAAATCTGTTCAAAGTGCAACAACTTTTTATAATTTATGTTATATTTCTCGCCAGCAATAAAAATAAGTTTTAATTTCGTATAAATCAAATTTAATTGTAGACGTGACATTTATTTTCGTGTAAATATTCGAAGAGTTTAGTAGAAATTCTTTTGGAATTAATTAGTTTTGACAACTCGAATCGGAATTCCTGTTGCGATGTTTTTTTTAGAAGTAAAACATATTGAAAACATACATTTCTCTTCTTTACAATAAAATCTCGTAAACAAGACGAAGTGATCAAATTTGTCATAGGATCGACTTGCAGTAGATATAAATACAAATTAGTTCCATCTGTGGAACAATTAACCTTACGCAATTCACCACTTGACGTCTTTTCGAGCGATTTCTAAATAGCTTCTTAGTAAACATTAGCGAATGGATGTCTTCATTAACTATTCATAAAGTCGATAATTAAAATCTCTTATATGCAGTACAGTACATATATCGATTTCCTGAGAAATGCAAGGAAGTGCGTAGCTTCGACTGTCGCAGTTTCTATACAAAGCGATACAATTCGGCTTATTTATTCAAAAGAATAGGCGCTACTGCAGCAGGCGTAATATAATCCAAAGAATCGATTAACACGAGCTATCACTGCTTCTGTTTTTTTCCCCTTGAACGACGATTAAATAATGGTTTTGTCGAGTAGAAACGATAAGGTAGACCTTGACTCTAGTGTAATAAATGGACTGACTAAGCTCTTAATGTAGATAACTTATAGATTGAGGGGGTTCGCTAATATCATTAACGTTAGAATGTCATAAAAAAAAGAGTAGAGTTATTGCTCTTCTTTCAAATTGTTTTATGTTCTATATGAAGAATGTGATTGATAGGGTGCTAGCAAACATCAAATTTTAATTAATTTTGTCATTCTCTTAGGATTTTCAGAATCTGACAAAAATATGTAGAAAAATTTATATAGGTTTGCAGAAATATACAGTACAACTGGCCAAATAGTGAGAACTTTTAGCTAATGAAAATCCCACGGTTAAAAATTTGACGATTTTAAAGAAACGAATACGTTATTAATCATCTTTTCAGAGTAACTATAAAAGGGATTTCAATAGGAAAAATCAAAGTGATTAATTTTCTTTTATGACAAGAATATAGATGCAGAATATAGTCTTTTCCACATTATCAATTCAGTTAACAAGCTATTATTGAATTGTCACCATTAATAGATGGCATTTCAGCTATTTATGAAACCAGAACAATTTTAATGTCGAGCAGCAGATTCGTATGATTTAACACGGTAATTATTGACGAGTATTCGTACGTAAGTTTCATTGTATCCATTTAAGACGCGGTATATCATGAAATGCATGGATGCTTGTCATTTTTGTACATAGTTTAGCATCCATGCAACGAAAGGCACGTTATTTGCTTGGCAAGAAGCCCAGGCTACGATACTAATCATCAGATTAAATTCCAAGTAGTATTGAGAAATTTTCGCGTAATTAAAAGTTCGCTCGCTTGGATTTATTTGGTTTCAATGAATGACCAAACTTGGATAAAGAATTCGAATATGATTGCGTGTCGTCCCTTCATCGAAACAGCGTCTAAAATTAACATTCTACTACATATTTTAGACATTTTAAAAATATAGAATATAATTTAAGAGATATTAGAATAAAATCACACTCTAAATTGTCTTATAAATAATTAAATATTCTAGATAAATGCCGTCCAATGATATGTATTTCAGAAAATAATTAAGTTGTCGCTCGTAGAAAGAGGAATTTTATAGTAATTTTTAAGCAGTAAGGTATTGTAAAGTAACTACATCTACTTTTTTAGTATTAACTGACTGAATCGAAATTCCATTGATGAACAGGGTATAAAGTACAACAAATAGTAGTCGAATGAAAATGCATACAAAAATTGGACTTTGAAATTATTCAGTGAATGCTTCATCAAGATTATTCGGATAGGTATCGTTTTCTGTTCATTTTATAAATATTATTTAAAAAAAAGAAAAGAATTTTCGTTACATAAAAGCAAAGGAAAGGATTTAATATAGAAATTTAAACTGATATTATGTTCATAAATAACAATAAATGATATTTAAGTCGAATAAATAACATTTTACGACATGATTTATGTTGCAGGGAAATTTATTTTTATTTAGCCAATGAAAATAATGAAATTATTGACAAATGGTTTTCTATTTTTATTCTCTTAAAATCAATTCATATTATTTTAATTCCGCTAGTAGAGATAGATGCTGGAAGTCAACAGATGTCAAGGTTGAACTTGGCATTGTACCTCGTCCGGCTGCGCATTATCATTGCCGTGCAGTAAGGTCAGTTGGCTGCAAGAAACGATTTGCCAGACAAAGATCGCACTAATTAGGATGCAGAATCATTAAGCTACAACATTTTATCCTGGGAACTAATCGTCTTTCTTAATACCCGAAACTTAGCCTACGTCCTTTACGACTTTATGTTTCGTTTAAGGAGATGGTGGGTGGTACATTAAAAAATGATTTTAAAGTAGTCGCGAATGGTTATGTAACAAACGTGATGTATATCGAGAAGAATAAGCTAAATATAATGTAAATAATATATTTAAAATCGCGTCGTCTAGTAATACAACGCGTAATTTGTTTTTTAAATAGATAACACTCGTCCTTGCAACTACTTCCGCCTGTTAGGAACAGTACAAATTCCCGATCTATCGAAGTATTTATCCTTTTTTAGTCATAATAACGATGTATTGTGAAAGTTTGCTTACTAATTAAGTGAAGCCATCTGGATGTTTTTCCGGTCTGGGTTTGATTGCACCAGATAGGAGACCACCTCCGTGCACCCTTTAGTCATCTGCGTAGCAAAACTAAAATAGAATGTGAATAATCTACAATAAAATGCGTACTACACACCTTACTCTACTGCGAAGATTAACTTTTCCGGAGAGTTATTCTCAAATTCTCATTAAAGCCACTGGGTTTTCTACGGCGTAGAATATAAGAAACGGTAACAATAATTGAAACTGTTTAAATAACTGTAGGTAGACTGTATGCCAGAGATTGTTATCGAAACCAAACAATGTTCTGAATTAGGAAAACAAAGTAGCTGAACAAGTTTAAAAATCATCAATCATGTTACGGCTAATTGTATGGGCTTTACGCTTTTACAATATCGAGTTGATTTTCTTGGATAATCTTATTATTATTGATTTAACAATAAACACGATACATAATAAAAACTGTCTTCAACTAAATAAAATGACGCTAAACAAATGCGTAATTATTTCGGAATTTTGCATTTAAAAACTAAAAAAAAAATCAGCATTTAAAACGGATGACGAATAAGAATGACACGATGACGTAGTGTCGTAAAAGTCGGTCTGATGATTCACGTAAATTCAACGGGTTATTTCTGTGAATTCGAAATTCAAAGTCAATGTCAAACTCATCAAAGTTTTAAATTAAAGAAAAAAGAATTTGCACCCATACAAATTCTAATTCGAATTTAATTATAACCTCTAATGTCTGTATGAAGTGGAAATTCAATTTTAATTCTTGAAAACTTTTGCGGGAGGGAAGAGGCGAGACTTAGCTTAGACTTATTAACGCGTGAGAGTGTCACGTGTTCATAATAAATACAATTGACGAGGCCAGCTTTTGTCAGCTGCTAAAGAAACGTCAATTCTTCGATTGCCATCAATGATAACTATTGTGTAAATGCAGCTGTTAACACACTTCGAACATTAAGAATTGTAAAAAATGTACCGTATATCATTCGATCTACGGGCGATGACCCCGAAAGGCCTTCACTTCACTTCACGATGACTATCGTATCGAATTTCTTTTTGTAGAGTCATTGATAGTTACAAGGTCACAATTTTTGCGCTAAAACCAAGTGGCTAAATGCTAAGAATCCGATTTATTCTCGAAATAATGTTGCTTTGCCTGCCGGATGATGGAATTTTGGAAGAACTTAACTCGTCTATTGTGTTTTTAACTCAGAAATTTTACACATTTTTCTTTCATCGCAGAAATGAATAAGCGCATTAAGAGTTTAAAAACCTCATTAGTTTCAAAGAAGAGAGTTTGTTCGTTTAATTAATGAAATATGAGTCCGAGTTTAATCTTTAAACATTGGAATATGAATCAAGAGGTGAGATTAACGACTTTTGTATCACTAAATGATGGCAAGAAACTGACTTTTGGTTTAGAATAACTAATTTATTACACAGAAAAAGGTTAGTCTCGCGTAAATGACAAAGTGTTTAGGATATGCTGACAACAAGTATAACTGGTTTTCTTTTCATTATTATCAAACCATAAAACTCTCTAGAATTGCCTTAAGTTGCATTATAACAAGTTAATATGTCAAAAAATCGTGAAAATAAATTAATGAATTGTAAAGATAATTTACTTATGACCGACTAAACGATATTTTATATTCGATATCTCTATCCTGTTAAAATTATCTTTAAATAATAAAATTTATTTTTTTTTACTCTAATCTGCTATTAGCTATTTTTTCCTTCGCATTCCTGTTTTAAAAAGTAATAAACTTGGACTTAATGGATTCGTTCTCCATAAAAAAAAATTGGAATTGCCTTCCTAAAAAGGAACACAGGTACGATCTAGTCCTTAACATTATACGTTTTTTATTACATAACTTAAAATATAGCCTATTAGAACTAATAATTTAAAAAACTTAATGTATTAATTGCCTCCAGGAAGATTTACCAGGAAATAACTGTTAAGATTTATTAAATACTAATATTTAGGACTATACTTATTATCTTAACGCATGATTTCTTATCTTGTAGTTGGCAAATTCAAGAAAAGAAAAAACCAGAATAAAGGTGTTTTTATTCCAAAATCACACTATAAAAATTGGAAAATTGATTGAAAATGGCTCATTGTTTTTAATCGGTTAAGCAAATGATTTAATTAATCCTACCAAAGTTTATTTAGTTTATCGTTTAAAGTTTAAATCATATTTAATCATTAATTTAGTTAATGTTTCATAAATATATCATGCCACTGTTTTAAGTCATTTGGAGTATTATTAATCAACCGAATGAACATATTATTAAAAACCGAATCATACATTCGATTTTATTGATGAATTTAATTATTTGAAATGCAATCGCATGAAAAACTATACTAAACAGAAATTAGCTTTTTTAGTCCGAAGTAAAACGGGCATTACGAAAATTGGTCAGACGATGTCAGGAGTCCCACCGAGAGAGAAGCTTCAATTAGGATAATTTTGTATTTTGTATTCTCGGGTTCCGCTATGTTGAAGAATGCGGACAGTACGCTCCTTCGTGCTCTTTTCATAAATTCAGGTTCTGATTTGGATTAATTTTTCAGGACAATGTAAGTCGCCCGACGTTCTGGCGTCTTCACTGCTTAATTTGTGACGTTTCTAAACAAGAATCGACCTTGAATTAGCTGAAAATCCTGCTTTTTCTAAACGAGCGGATTTCCTGTTTTTGAATATTTAAAAACTAGAGCTTATATTTAAGTTTTTAGTTAAATATAAATATATCAACTTAAAAGCGTGTTCTAACTTGATTCTAACTTTTGACTTGATCCTCAGTACTTTATACGCTTAAGTTTCATTATTATTCTACAGTTCACTTGCTAAAACTGAAGCTGAATGTTTGATATAAGATCTTTAGGTGAAATTCGACAATATCCTAACATCTCCGAAGTCAACGCTCCTTGCCCTGTAAGAAGAATCGATGAAAACTGTAAACAACTTACGTCATTCAACTGGGTCACGATTATTCTTCCGATAGTCAAAACCTGAGATTGTTAATCCGTTAACTCTGTCAAAACAACTTTCAAGATTGTATTTTACGAATTTAGAAATAGTTGTGTAACATACAGTAATATATATCTGTTATGATTGAATGACATTCTAATTACTGAAAAACTCAGTTTTATCTGGAATAAAAAATAAATTTATGATGTAATATTTAAATCTTGATATATAATAATATCTTAATCTTAAGCAAATTTTCAAGGAATGTTTTTAAGCATTCTGTAAAGTAAACAATAAGGTAATTTTAAAAACTTAAAGATGTAAAAGCGAGATAACATTCTGTTTTGAGTTACAAGCCTACATACGTTAGTGTCAATGACCTGTGTAACAAACACAGAAAACTGATGTGATAATTCAATAAATACCAATAAATGAGTAAGAATAAAAAAAATTACGTTTTGTACGTGTAATCGATAATTAAATGATAAGTACAAAAATGTAGTTCGAAATTAATCATTGTTAGCCTATTCATATAAATGTTAAATGTTGCAATGTATAGGCCTACTAAAATGTTATTGTAACAACTGAAAAAAATTGAACTAGATTGTCGATATTTTAATAAACAGGTAGCATTTAGTGTGAAGCTTAATGTACAAACCGCATATTTATGAAAAGCAAAAGAGAAGAGGAAGAAAGCTAAATTTGGCTCAGTTTGTTTGTAGCAACGCAAAACTTAGGCGATGCCTTCCGAGAAGTCTTTTGAAGGGTAACTGGCCCCTATTCAGGCGTTACAGATGTGAAGAAAACCCAGAAAACTCCACGTGGTTAGCCCGTCTTTGGCGAGGAGCGAACCCACGACCGAACTCCCAGTGTTCAAGAACGGAACCGCTTGGCCACTGGAGGACCCCTCAGAGTTTTATATTCTTCTGATTTCTTATTGGTAGTAAATTTGAGAATTCACTCTCATCTTCAGTCATAGAAGATTTTCACTGCAATCCAAATCTGCCCGTAATAGAGAAATTCGGGCCATTACGAATTTGGTCTATAGTAAAAAAGTGAATCTTCAGTTTTAAAAAAGTATAAGTTTTGAAATCACATTTTATAATTACTTTAAAATTTATTCATTTAATTCGGTATGTTGCATAATAGAATACTCTGCAACGTTAACATCTGCACTAGTAGGCTATGAATGATTAATTTCGAAATAACTTTATTATTATAATTATAAATATGCATTATTTAATTTTAACGTAAAATATAATATAGCCTATTAAGCTTTAAACTTTTAAAAAAGACACTTCATATTTTCGTTAAACCTTCATAGATGAATTTTTCGATCTTCTTAATTTCAAATCGTTGAAATTATTTTATGGCTATCCGACTCTTTAGTAGGGTTGTGTTAAACTAAAATTTTGATATGGATATTAGACTTGATACAGAAATTCCTTTGATATATCGATATCAAATACCTAAATTTTACAATATTAATATCAATATTGTAAACGTACATCTATTTCGGTTTGATATATCGGTTATCGGCACAGTGCTACTCTTTAGTAATATGAGTTTTGTTGCTAATAACAATGTTTTATTATTAATCTTGCTAATCTACACAATTTCTTGTGTTGAAAATAAATGATCATTAATTTAATTTTCAAAGTGTTAATTTTATTATCCACTTTCACATGTTATTAAAACTGAATAAAATGATCATTTAGCTTTTTCAATTAATGCACAATTATAAAATTTTAATACTGTATAATCTGACAAGATGTTATGATATGTATTTATAAATTTATTATGCTTTATCTATGCATCATTACGTGATTGAAGCTTTAAACGGAGTAGGCCCATTATAACGATCGATATGCTTAAAATTATTACAGTTTAGGACATTTAATATGAGTAATATTCAGATATTAAAGTTATTAGTGTCTTCATAAAAGCTCTATAATTATTGTTTTAAAAGATAGGCCTATAATGCTGTTTATATTATAATATAAATATTATTTATAATGTAACTGATATAATGCTCTTTATATTATGCAATAAAATTGATTATTTTACAAAATATTTCTTTGACAAATTCTTTGTTTAGTTTTAATTACATGAGACTTATTATACTCGTAGCTATATCGTCTAATTAAAAAATTTTAAAATTTATTATTGGACTATTTTCGTAGGAAAACAATAAAACATTTCATGCTTTTTATTTTTCATATTTAATTACGCATCATTTTATCCAATATAATAATACGCAAATGATAAATAATGGAAAAGGGGGAAAACATTTGGAAACTCGTAAAATTTCAACAGATAATCGTGTCAAAGAAATAATAAATACTTATTTTATTACTGCGGATTTTGCATTTTTAATCGTAAAAAATGATATATTTTAAAATAAAGAAAGACAAAATATTCCCTGTCTTTGAATATTTGTTATCTGAATCAATCGATTTTTAACTATTATAAAGAAGATTCAAAATAAAAAATATATAACCTACAGAATATGAAATTTTTAAAATATTTTATGATTTATATTCTTTTGTACTATTTCTATATTATCAGCTAACAATATTTTAATTATTATATAATTAGAATGTCCAGATAAAAAAAAAACAGCAAAAATTAATAAATAATAGGACCTAAAATAAAATATAAAAAGAAAATAAATGTTATTGATTTCTCTTTTTATCCTCATTAAACTTAGATATATATGATGTTATGAGCGGGACATTCCACCCAGTAAGGGTGGTTTGAAAATTATAAAGGACAATTGCCCTTTCTACCTCCGCTCTCTACGTCATAGAATGCTTTGACATAGGAGTAACCCACAATTCTGCACGGATAATAGAAAAACCAACCAGAAAACAACTCGTAATTGTACAATATCCGTTTTAAAGTATTTATTAATTTTGAATTTTAATGTGTATGTAAAATTATCAATTTGTGATATGAGACTGGAAGATATAGTTATTTTTATTTTGGAAGAATATCACTTTAGTTTGATAATAGCGAAGAATTAAAACTTTTAGTTTACTCGTTTGAGTATTGTATGGATGAAATACAGTAATATTGAATATATAAAAATTATCTTAACTATTCTTTCAACAAATTAAAATATTCTTAATGATAAAAAAAAACAATACAAAAAAGNTAAATAATCTTAATATAGTGGCTATGCTCTTAATAATTTTTATTAATAATAATAATAATAATACAATTATATTACATAATTGGTCGAAGAATTCGTTGCCTTCTTAAACAACATCTTTCAGCTCTTTCAAATGCTTCGAATGCGCTCAGAATAGCACATCCGTCAGCAGTTTTCACTTTCTTGTGGAGATCTCACATGCTCGACTCGAAGCGAGTAGGAACTCTCATGGTGAGATGGGAAAGCACGTGAATTATAACTCGAGACTACCAATTTGACGTCAGAGTGTGAAATGGTACCACGTGACAACTTCAACACGTTGGGAGTTGTAACACGAAAAACTCGAGATTAAGAGCCCTAGAAGGGAGGGGTTATGACAAGTCGGACAAGGGAGGGAGAGGCGGGATTGAACTTCGATGGACGTCCGTTTTATTTTATTAAATTTTATACGGTTTATATATTTTATTATTCCTAAAGTGGTAAAGATTTTGAGAGATGGTTGAGTTTTGTTAGACTTCCGAATAGGAGAGGGGATTACGGAAACTTGGACAAACTGAAACAATGGGTGAGGGGATTAATAATTTCAAGGAAAATGCGGACGTAATTTATGGACAGCCCCTAAATGAAACTGCATGCCTTTCCACCTGGACCTTCTTTGTATCTACAAGTTTCTTGCAAAAATTTTGAAACCTTTTTCTCTCGTTCGTGTCAACATCTCTGCCATTGCTATCATCACCAACAGTCGCAGGTCACGTCCATTTCATCTTATTCACTTTGTACGGCGGTATCCGCTACAGCCAATTCATCACGAGTATTAGAATCACCGAAGTAATCATCGAATATATATATAAGTCCCTTTCTTTCAATTTCTATGGCTATTAATGCTTACAAATTATGTGCGTGTGAATTGTTTACAGACTAAATTAGCTTGCAGACTAAAAATAACAGTTGGTACAGAGTAATAGGCAAAGTTCTGACTTCGATATTTTGTGGCCCTATGTATTATTTAATTAATGCATTCTTTCAAGTATTTATATATATATAGCAAGTTGACTATAAATGAGGTTATTGTTATACAGCCATGCAAAAATAAATATAGAGGTTTAATTTTTGAAAAGGTCAGTAGATCGCAGTAGTTTGGAAATCGCTGATCTACAGGGTTTGATGTAAAAATTCTGTCGCCAAATATTACTAAATTGTGTTTGGCAATACTTGACCATATTACAGAGGAACAAACAAGTCCAGAAACACAATTAAATTTACAATTCGGTTAGCTTTGTATTATGTTAAAAGTTCTTCTCAGTATCCTAGTGTATTTCATTAAACGTGTGTAATAATTTGTTTTTTAAATTCTTAAAGAGGTGCTTACTGTACAAAAAGTTAGGAAGGTTAGGAATTTATAAAAAAAAATACACAACGGACAGACATTCTATTTTATATATAACTTGCATAGATTAGAAGGATAAAAATATAAAAAGTTTTTAGTGATTTAAAAAAGGCAAAAGAGTTAGTTTATATTCTGTAGTTAAGCAACTCGTTGCTTGATTTTTGTAGTAAGATTACAATTATTGAATATTGAGCTTGAGAAAGTCGCGATCAAATTCATAAGTTGAGGGGTAATCAGGGAAGCTCGAATTAGAAAGAGATAGTGAGTTTAACCAGATGGTAATCGAGATCTTGATTCCTACAACGACATCGAAGCAGATACAAATGAGAACGTAATAGACGAATTGAAAGACAACGAATCGGATTAATTAAAAAAACAGCAATTATTTCAATTGTTGCAGCCGTAACCCATAAATACAGCTAATAATTTTTTTGATAGTTCGGAAAATGTACAAATAATTAAGACATTTCTTTTAATTTTTGCTCATTCCTGTCTTGTTGGGAGATAATAAACCCAGAGTCGAAAAAATACTCCGAGTATTCAAGTAAACCCAAGGGATACATACAATACGTTTTAAAAATAAATCTCCCGAGGTTTAAATTTAAATTAATCGGAAAAAATACTGTGTATAAATAATATATAGGCCTATATATTTCAGTATACTAAGCTCAATCTCTATATAAAAGAATAAATGCAATTTACATTCAACGCTTGAGAATAAAAAAATGATTTAGACTTGATTATATAAATCACTAGATTTATTCTTTTGTTTATTACATACGGAATATATTCAATAAATAACAGCTGATCGCAGATCAACCTCTTTTATAAACTAAATAATGTGTGTTAACACGTTATTTACTTTATAAAAGAGTAAATAAAACATGGTTCTCAATCGTATTTTAGTATTAATTATATCTCAAAAAATCGAATAATTATTCAATATTAAGTTTTACATCGGAGTATCGGAAGACAGTACTGTATTTATTTAAATCTCTAGCCAAATTTAATTATTTTTCTTTATATATTTAAATTTTATTACTATTTATTTTAAAAAGTTGAATAAAATTACTTGTATGAATTTCTATAACTTAATATAAGTTATTTAAATTTTTCTGTTAAGGATCACTTCGTGACTTGTTTGTTTACATACTCTTGTATAAGAATTTAGATGTTTAATAATAAATAACTCAGCAAAAACCGGTGCGAATGTCATTACTCATATTTTGTTTTTAATGAATTCATTTTCTAGAATATAGGTCTCATTAAAATGCAGTTTAAACACAATTATTTTAAATTTAAAAATGTAATTTTTTGTTGTTAGTGGCAAATATAATTCGATTTAATAGCTAGAAATTCAACAAATCTTATTAATAGGAGCTGGTAGCTAAATATCTATTTGAAAGTCAATTCAAATCTGTTGTTTGTATGAAAAAGAAACATCCAATTCATTTTCAAAAATCTGTCATGGAAAAACTCGAAGATAAACTATAATTAAAATACGTATTTATAATAAAGAATTTCGAGATGTTGAAGAAAATCAAAACTCATTGCAATACAAATGGGGATTAGAATATTCGAGTTTTTCATTTATTATACGAATTGAAGAATTCTAATTATATTTAAATAACTTTTCTTTTCATGAAAAAAGAAAGTTTTATAAAATATTTTATTCTCAAAATAACGAAAATTGAATTGCTTACGAACGAGTACAAATAAATAAATATTTTGTTTTCCAAAATATTGATCGAGTATATAAAGAATTTCATTTAAACTATGTAAAAATAAATAACATTCGTAGGATATCGTGACTTATAAAATTGATTATTTTGTTTCTTTTATATTCTACCTTTATTAAAAGAATTTCATTAATAAGAAAAATGCAACCTGGAAAGATTTTGTAATACAGTACTTACTTTCGTTCGAAGCTTAGTAATTATAAAATAAATTATCATCGATATCTCTTAAAAGAACTTTTAAAAATAAGATAAACTATTCGTTGTGTTTACGAATAAACGAATACAACGATAAAGGTTAGCAAATTCAAATTACAATTTTTTTAACCACGCCAAAAATATAATCTTGGATTCATTGTCATATTAAACAGAGAAAACAGCTGCTTTGTACGGCTATCTCCTTTTAGCAATATAGATGAGCTAACTTAGATTTTTCGTACAAGTTTATGAATAATCTGTTTATTGGCCATACAACCTTATCCTGGTATCAAATATTAAAAAAAAAATATAGCGACTTCAGCACTTTGTAGCGTGCCATCCGGTATCCACGTATCAACAGTAGGTCTACCAATTGTGTAATCAATCAAATCAACCCACGCAAAATATAAACATGTTTTAATATTGTCAGAAACATAATAATTATTTACAACACCGAAAACTAATTTCCTTATATTGATATCAAATAGATGCATTTAATAAATTTCAGATACGGTATAAGATTGATGAATGAAACCCGAAAACAATACTTTTTGTGAATAGTATCAAAATAGATGTTTTGGTTAGACCGGGACAAATATTTTATAAGTCAACAGATGGGAAAAGGCGCCAGTCGGCCGTGTTGATGGACCACATATGGTGTCTATAAAGACAAGTTGACGCCTTTTGTCAAATCTATTCTTTCTCTTGCGTAATACAACATCTATGAAATATTTAGATCCGAGCAATGCTCTCTTCATACACATTGTATCGCATTTAATCCGACTTTTATTCATTGAACAGGATTATACCAGTAAAACACCTAAATTCTATAAATATTAATAAACGATTCGCAATAGTTTTGTTACAGTCTTTCCGGGATAAAATGGAAGTTTTGTTGTCACGATAAATAAATACGAGCTTCATCTCACGCTAATTATTTTCAATTCGGAATTGCTCAAAATTTAAAAAATTATTTAACTAGTATTATATAAAATTAATAAATTCTAATTTATTATTATTAAAAAACACTTAATCACAAATTAAATAATTAGTACAGTCGACCCCCCCCTATAACACTGTTGATTATTCCGTTTTATATGAATTCCATGTTGTACGAGTCACTTAGATTTTACAAATACGTAAGCCATTCACAGCCCGGCACAGGTATTTGTAAAATTTAAGTGACTCGTACTACATGGAATTCATATAAAACGGAATTATCAACAGTGTTATAGGGGGGGCGACTGTATTTAGTTATTCCTTAATCACGTTTATCAATTTTCCAATATTTACTTAATCTTTCTACGTGCGTGCTGAAACCAAGATCAAGTTTTATTCGCTAAACATAATATTTTTAAATACAATTTGAAAAAGTATAAACATTTTCATGTATAATTTCAGTTAAAGTTTATAAAAGATATGAATGTAACTAACTGATTATTCTCATTTTAATAAAAAGACGGAGATCGAAGACTTCAAACCTTATTTCTCATTTACACAAATGCCATTCTTTAATCCTGAGATTTAAAAAATTACTTTAAATTATAATCAAACCATAATTTACTGTAAATAGTTCTTGCACAAAATTACAAATCTTATCTTTTTATAATATATTGGCAAGAACAAGACTATTGAAAGAAGGAAAATTAAATCAAGTATCTTATTTACATTTTGAAACTCGATGACGTCTATATATTTAGTAATGTTCTCAGATTTTCTCGTCGATAAATCATTGGCAGTGGAGAAAATCGATATTTGGGATATGATTTCTCATTTTTCAATCAAAATCCTCACGGAAATCAAAATTTTTACAAGGTTGAACTTCCCGATTTTCAAAAACCGGGTCAAACAGTCAAGGAAAATAGATAAGAAAAATTATCCAAAGAAATATTCGATTTTTTTCTTTGTTTTTAATTCGAGGATACAATTTTAAACCAAATAAATAAACTGCGATTAATTATATACAGATAATATTGACACATTGTGATAAAATTTTAAGGTAACGTTCTGTTCAATTTATTTATTCAGGTTATTGCTAATTGGAAATGAATATATAAACGATTGTTAAATACCATTAAAATTGTTTATTTTGAAATATAATTTATTAATTTCTTAAATATCAAATATGTATACATAATTATGTTTATTTTTATCATTGTCACCTAAATCCAAAGACAGTCAAACATTTCTTTAGTCTGATGTTGATTCAACATTTTAATTTAAATATGTATGATTCATGTACCGCGTGGAGTCTTCATTAATTATTACGTAATGCTTACTTATATAATATTGCATTAAATTTACATTACCACAAAGTATCAAAGGAATGAAATGGGAGGTGTCCGGGTTTCATAACAGCCTATATTTTCCAGATAAATAAAAGGGTTTAGAAGCGTATAGGGAACATACAACAGACATTCTATTATAGCCTATATCTTTGATATGTAAATTGACTGCATTTTCTTTATTTTGTTACGATGCCGTAAACGTAACGGTGTAACACTGTAAACATTTTCATTCTTTAGCATCATTGCCCCGAAATAATAATTTATTCTTAGAAAGTCCTATTTATCCGTTTATAATGGATTGTTATTATTAAATAACAGTTTCTCACTCTTTGTTTATTCAAATGCCATAAAATTTTCTATTTACATGGTTTAATAAAAAAGGTGAAAGAAAATGCCAAAAATTATATAGAAAACATAAAACTTTCTGCTAGACAGTATTCATTTCATTGACGCCATAAAACTGTGTTTATAGAGCCAATGTCGAAAAATACGATCTAATAAACAAACTCTTAGGAGTTAAAAAAATTATATATTCAAAATGAAACATAATTTACTACATCCTAATTAATAAAATTAGCGAAATAGATGTCTTTTGAAGAGATAAATTTACTAAGGTTAATTTCNTGAAAACTTTCATATAATTCTCAATAGCAAAAGATAGATAAACAAATAAAAAGAATCTGTTTTAGTACAATTAGGAACATGTTTTAAAACTATCACATAATGATTTATTTTTGCTGGCAATCAAGTAGGTGACATCGTCTTCCTCATTTGTCTTTTTCAACTGCCATCGACATCTAAGTGGTCTCGAATATGTCTGTTCCTACGACGATTTTTTCCACTTTTTTTTTTGTCTTACAGTTGAAAACTTCCTAACGATATTTGTGTCAACGACAATGTTAATAAACACGCAGCTAGATTTAATGCCCTAAAAGCGCAGTAAATATAGGACTTCGATATTAATATAAAAAGATAGAAACAAACAACACCTACCATCTTATGATGATAAAACAAGAACTGAATTGTCATTGAAATAAAAATAAGAGTAACTTATTAGTAGCTGTTTAAATATGATTTATGGTAAAATATTTATAGTATTTAATGGTGTCTAAACAGTTGATAAGACGGATCACCGAATAAATAGCAGAATATCGATTACGGAGAATTAAGCGACTTTTTCCTTAGAATGTATGGCTTCAGAATAAAAAAGAAGAATGATTATTTCGAGTCGTTTCGACTATAAGGTTGATAACATTTTGGATTAGAAAACAATTTGAACTACGAAATTGGAATCTATATGCTAACAAGAAGATATTAATAAGTGTATTTTTAAATTTTGCAGTAGAATTAATAAAATATTTAGAAATATCGCTGCAGATCTCTTAATGGGAATAACAGTTACAATTATAATTTAGTGTTATGTAAATTTAAGTTATTCAATGTTTTTTAAATATTAGATCATGTAATGAAACTTTCAGTAAGAATTGGTCGGGCGGATAGTTAAACAATAAAGATATTTCAATGGTCTGTGTTGTAAGAAATCCGACTTCGAGTCCAATCTTAACGCTCGTTATTTCTCGTAAACGGGTCAGCCGAGATGTCGCACTCCGTCTTTATCAATAACAACTTACGCTATTACGGATTAGACCATCCATAAGCACCAAAATTTAAGTCGACATATGTTACAGAAAGAATTCAACCTATTTTCTTGTTAATCTCTGTATAAAAATTAAGTGGAATTCGGGAAGTTTTAAATAATAGAAGAAAGTGTTTTCTCAATCGTAGGCGTTTTCGGAGCGAGACGGAGGGCATAGCTTCCTTTAACTAAAAGTATAAGTCTTTGTAATCTACTTACAAAAGAGTTTATGCACAAATCTATTTCCGGTGACCCCTTTACAATTACGTTCTCAATGAGAAGAAAAAAAAATGTGATTAAATTCGCTAATTAAAAAATAATTTCATTTTAACTATTTTTTTATTTGATGAATATTTCTTCTTTTGCTTACCCAGTTAATATACTTATTTACAAACTTACAAACTGATATTGGTACACTAAAATTATCTAAAACGATAGAATAACCTTGCAATTATAATGTAAATATTTATGGAAACGTAGAAAATTCATTTTCTTAATTTAAAAATACTGTATGTAGACACATTCTAGCTCCTAAGTTTTAAATTTATACTAATTTTATGTTTCAATAACTATAAAAACTAATCGTTATTTGGAAACTCCCGGAAAAATTTGTCAATTAATTAATAAGTTTTTTTTTCATTTATAAACTATAGAAAATCGATTTTGTAGTTATTGCTCATTTCACTGTAAACGAATTAATGACGAAATTACATAAAAAAGTAAATGCATTTCAGTCAATGATCAGTTAACGTCAAGGTTAGAGATCAAAATTCTTGCTGATAACCACACAATTGGGACATGCCCTTTTCTATAAAACATTTGTGTTTGTAAATGAAACAGCATGCTAGAAGGATAGATACTACACACGTGCCTGTGAGCAATAAACATGTGCGAGTTGCGCAGTGACCAAAGTTATTAGCATATACTGCTTACACGTGTATCTAAATGAACACGTATTTCTGAACGGGTTCATTAATTTAAATTGATAAAAATGGTCCAAGAATGGAATAGTGGTTAAAGTGCACCGTGATCAGCGAAACGATTGTATTTTAAAGTAATAGCCTACAGTTATTTCTTTCCACAAAATAAACTAATTTAGAATTTTTTATTAGATAAAATATAAATTGTACTTGTTAAATAATGGAAAATGCTTAAAAAATGAAAGAAGACGAGCATTGTTTTTTATCTATAACAAGTAAAGTAAAAGAATTTACGATCAGTCGCAGTTAGTAACCAAGCATAAGTGTTGTATATTGAAAAATTAAAGTTAATAATCTTTATAGTATGACCTTCAAAAATTTAAATTTTACAGTTAAGTTTAATAACAGTATTTAAAGTACAGCATATAATGACTAAATTTGTTTTTACAATTTGGATATTTAATACAGTAGACTAATTACGAAAGAACTTACGACTTAAATGCCTTTTGTAACATTATATAATAAAAAAAAGGTAGAAAACGTCTTTAAAAAAGTAAAATGAATGAAGATAATCCGCGAATCTGTAAGACTTAAACCGTTCAAGGTCAATTTCAAGTATCTCGTATCGCCTTTCGCAACCTATTACGATTTCTAATTAGAAGTTCTTTAAAAAGCAAAAAAATGAAAAATGATGTTTAAAACTTTAATATGATTACACGACGTTTTGTAGCTATTAAGTTTAATGGTTACAGTTTAGAAAACAATTTATCATATTTCGAGCATTAAAACATTTTCTTAGAACGCACGAAGACTTCCAGACAATAAAAAGATATTTATAGAAATTATTTAAAAAAATCATTTTTAAATGTATTAAATATTTTCACAATAATTTTGAATAACATGTTTATTTATCTCTTTTATATTATTGTTATTTTCAAGATTTTAAAGGAAACTTTTATGGATTTATTCAAGGCTAACAAGTTCCTAGAAATCAATCCAAAAACAGACAGAGAGAAGAATTAAATAAATTCGATAATAAAACGTAAAAATCTCTTAAAATTTGATTATATTTTACGAAATAAATTATTACCTTAGTTTAAAAAAAAAAAAGTAATCATCATCAATCATGTACAAAATATATCATCATCAATTCTCATTACGTAGTATTATATTATTTGGGTCGACGCGATCACAATTATTTAATTTTTTTTTTTTTTTTTTTTTTTAATAGTTACCGCAGAAGAGTGATACACATTTAAGATCTTATTTTTCATGTTAATTTATTTTATTCTCATTTTTATTATGGGAAATACAGTAGATAACGCAATAATCAATTGCAAAATGGAAAAGGGCACAGATTTCTTCAGTTAGTTAAACATAAACTAGTTTATTAATGCCAAAACGGGACGGAGTAGCCGCAACTGATAAATATTATTAAAAATCTCTTATTAAAATTCCGACAAGAAATATAGATGGACATTATTAACAATTTCTTAGTACATTATTACCGATATTGATTTGATAGCGTAAATATACGGAAATTTCTCTAAAATATTTGATTTTTTTAAAATCTAATAACGAAAAAGTAATATTCTCAACCGTATAATATCAAATTTAATAGGTTAATGAAGAAGATTTTCTAGGAAATCTTCATTATTTCTTCTTCTTCTTCTTCTTCGTCTTCTTCTGCTTCTCCAAACCTAGCATATTTTTTAGATAAACTTATTTTGCTTTAGTTCTTGTCAATCGTGAGCAAAAATATTCTTTCTGCGGAAGGTGTAGTTTTTGGAAAACAAAGAACCAGTGCAAAAAATTACTAAAACCTTAAAATTCAAGATTTTTTCGTGCTTTTCATTAAATATTTTGATCCATCTATCAACTTTATCAAATTTTTTCTTTATTGTATTTCTTCAAGTTTGATTATTATTGTTTTTATTAGCAACCATTGATCGAACTGTCGAATTTCATTTGTTTTCGTTCGAGTAATATTCCTTAAGTTCGTCGAAACTATTCTGTTAGCTATATTTTGTGCCATTTCTTCCTCGACAATATCCATTCTAGGTCCTTATTGACACAGAATAATCATTTTCTAACAAATCACGAATTCGGATTACAATATATTAATGTGTATAATATACAAACTAAAGAGCCAAATTTTTTGATTTTCAAAATATGAAATAGAAGCGATAATTTTACTAAAATGACGACAAAACGGCTGAAAAAGAACAAAAAAAAAGGTACTATCGTTCATCACATTCCTGGATGAACAGTATCATTTTCTTCAGTACTGTTTTTATATCTTACTATTATAAAAATCTTTGCTTTCAGATATTGATAAAAAATATATCGGATAAAATTGCAAATCTTAACAGATCACAAAACAACTGATATTTTGGTGAGAGAGAGAATTAGTTCTTACTAAATGTTATATTTTCGGATATGAGATCATCACATCTGTTATTTGATATGTTTCATCAATAAATAGAGATGTGTAATGGTAACTGAAAAAATAGTAGATGAGCAACTTGTTCTTTTTACTCCACCTTATTCAAAATAAAAAAATCTTATTATGAAAGAATATATAATTTACATGATATTCGTACAAAACTTAATAGTTACATTATACAGTCATTTTGAATTGTGTAGAAAAACCACAATGAAATCATAATAATTTCTTTAGATTTTGAATAGTCATATGCAGTAAAGGACGGCCATACTTTGAAGTTTTCAGCCATTCAAAAATTCCCATTACCAAGACTGCAAGTAGCGTGCGCAAACATTTGTGGCACATCTCTGAGATACAGCTGAAACACGTTAAAAATTGACTTATGAAGTGTAACAATGGTCGAAATTCTATGATAAAGGAATGAACCAACGAAACAGAAAAATACTGTAATTTTATTTTAATTATATTACATATACTGTATATACATTTCATCACAAAATTCCTCTTGGCTTCCATTTCGAATAGTTACAATGACACAGACACGAAGGTATTTATTTGCTTTGTGTTTTCAATCGACGGGAGAACAACAAACTTTTTGTTTTTATTTTCGATTGCAGTCATGCAGTATTTGAAACGATGCATGCTGCTTAATAGGAACAGTTGACGAGATTGTAGTTGTTTTGCGTGACTGAAATTTGCAAAATGTGACCGATATTTAAGGAAACATTTTCCTATCCTATGAATCCGATATCTGATTCGAAATAAAGTATATTCTCTTGAGTTTTCAATGTAAATTTCACTCACATTTCCTAATAATGCTGACTGAGTTTATCATGGGTAAAATCTATCAAAAACGAACAAAATTGAATCCGATTTTAAGTAATATGACAATAGCGGCGACGACTAAGTTATTTTATGTAAAATTTACTTTAATTGAACAGAATGTATTGAAAATTTAACCTATCTTGGTAATTTATCAGTATATGCATACCATAGTGCTTTCGAGAAAGCCATCATTTATCTCAACTTATAAGATTGATTACATTTCACTAATTAATCAACAATTACTTATAAGCATTTCATATTCGTTCAAAAAATAATGAACTTTACATCGACATTTCAATGAAAATTTTCAAAGCTTCCTTTTCACTTATTTGTGAAAAAATTTCATAATGCAATTTTCACACTTCATATTTTGTAAAAAGAATACTCTTGAAATACCACTCTGAAATTTGTCCTTATAGTTTCTCCAATTTTTCGTGAAACTTAAAGTTTAAATTATATTAGACATTTAATTTAATTTATTTTTTATTTAACTCTTTCCTCTCTTGGACAGTAACAAGGCCTTTATTCCCATACTGTCCAACATTATACATTTGTACACAGAATTTTTAGCGTTACAAGATCTGTTTTTATTGCAAATAAAATGAAATTCATTAGAAATCGCATGACATATAAAATATCAGAGTATTCGAATTATATAGCTTTAAATCAATGAATATTCTAAAATTTCGCTATATTGAGTACAAGTGTGTAAAATTTTTCGAATAAGCCGAAACGTAGTACAGGTATTTCAATTCTCCTAGAATTATTGAATAACATGTATTTATTGTTCTTATTCCAGAAAGTTTGTATAATCCCGAAAGTAAAATTATTATATTCAACTCTGAAGTGAATTAATTTTGTATTATTTTTAATAAAGTAATAAATAGTGAAATTGCGATTTTATTTTAATGATATATACAATATGTATTAATATGTAGAGAATTTTTAATTAAACAAT
>NW_019384379.1:397759-400872 GCF_000671375.1 Centruroides sculpturatus
GTGTGCTGTTCCGCGACGAAAACAAGCTTGAGCAACGGCGTAGTCGAACGGTGCACACTCGGTAAGTAATCCTACAATTTTTTGTTTATAGCATAGTTTATGCCTCCCTTCAATGGTCGAGCCGTGTTGCCAGCTAAAACATGCAAAAATTTAACAAAAATAATATTAAAGTAACCAAGACATAGCCAAATATTGTAGTGCCACATCACTAGCGAACATTTGAAATTTGCCAACTAGAACGGTCGGTTAACCGATGTGATGGTTAATCGGGGGTCGGATAATCGATTTCCTACTGTATTGTTTTCTTTCATAAAACTGTGCATAGTTTTTAAATATTTGTTACTCTTATTTTCTTCTAAAGTCACATATTTATTTCCTTTCATGTTTGAATTTGAGAAGGTGTAGTCTAATTTTAATTAGTATAAAAAATAATAATAATGAAAAAATCAGATAATTTTATTTGAATAGAGTAGAGTCTCAGAAAATCAACTGTTGGTAACTCAACATTCTGTACACTCGTGTTATTCTAAAGAAAAAATACATATTATCTAATTTTTACCTCTATAACTTAACACTAGGATCAGATAAGTTATCATTCTTCACTAGTGAAACTTGATAATAGCATAAATTCCATGTGTTAACAAAGAATACAGTTAAATATCTTGTATGAATATGAATAAATAAAATATGTTCTTCATATTCACATTTCAAAATTGATATAAAAATGAATTTTTATTAGTTACAGAAAAACTTACATTTTTCCCAGATCTTCAATATATTGCATACATATTTTTTGTAAGGTGCAAAATGTAGATGACATTTGGGATGATCTTTCTTTCAACATGATTCCATGAGAAGTGAGAAGTTCTTTCACCCATGTCAAATAAAATTCAATATGTTTTGTTTTATCCAAATGATCAGCAAGAAAGTTTAATAATCTTTCAACATATATATGAGGCATGTATTTAGCTATGACTTCCACTATAAAAATAACAATAGAAAAATTTTAAAACTAATGTACAGTAATATTAAGAAATAAAATAATAAACTTACTGACCATTATTCACAGGAATAGTTTCCATAACTTCAATTATTATTGAAGGTTTATTCAATCGAAGTGCATTTATAAAGGCATCAGAAAAATTTTCTTCTTGTAACAATTGTCGTATTGAGGAAGGGGTAATATCTTCTTCAAGGTTAAATGGTTCAAATACAAGAGTACAATCAAGAGAATATATCAAAAGACCCTCTGTTGTAGTAGCTGCCCATGAACGACCTAAAAATATAATTTAAATATTATTATAAAATCTTTTTTCTGTTTTAAAATTAACTTTTTNATAGAAAAATGATTGCACATTTTAATCATTCCTTTAATAACAATAATTTTGATAATTTTTATTCGGTGTAAGTTAGACAACATTGCGACACGTAAATCTAATTTTGACTATGAAACAATCAAGTTGTTATTCTTATCATTATAGAATTTTAAAATCAAGCATCCATTAAAACTTGTTTCTCGTAATTGCATTAAAATCTGAATGATATAAGAATGTCCATTTTCTAAATTAAATGCTCTTTCTCAATTTTTATAGAGTTAAACTTTTCAAATTTAATAGAATAATATTTTATTAAAATATATAAAAAGTATAGTAAATCTTTTTTTTTATTTATTATAGGCTTAAATATCATTTTCATTTATTAATAAAAAATAACTGTTTTTAATTTATTATAATTTTTTTCAGCTCTATTTAGAAACTACACGAAATTAAAATATTTCTTTATTTCAGAATTATTTTCTTCAGTTTAAAATATTAATGAGAAAACCTACCTGAAATAGAAATTAACTTACTGAACATCAGATACAGTAGATGTCGTTTATTTCAGTCACTTTTGGATTGAGAACAATAACCGAATGATAACACTATACGATGAATATAATTCGATCGCAATTAGTGGAAATTCTGGTTTTATTGAATAAGAAAATTTAAACATTTAATTTAAACATGTTAAAACATTAAAAAAACGTTTAGAAATAAATTTAAAAAACAACTTGAAAGTTTAATTATAAAAATAATTACTCGAATAGTCCGAAATCCATCTGAATACTTCGTTAATAAAACATTCATATTCGTGTTTTCGAAACCCAACACATCTGCACTGTACACTGTACTTCTCGTATCTAAATATTTGACTATCTTCGTGTTGATTTTCTTCATTTTAATCAAATAATTCATCAGAGCTCTCTTCATTAACAATTTCGTGTATTTTTGATGATGGATCGTATCAGACACAGAAATTTTCTTGTCAATTGTCAACTATCTTTTAAATTTTTCTTTCGACATATCTTCTAGAGCAGGGGTGTCCAACCTTTTTGTTTCTTTGGGCAACATTGGAAGAAGTCATGGAGTTTTGGGCCACAAGTATAATATATATACTTGTGGCCTAAGTATATTTTGGCCCAATCCTTAAATATACAAGTACATATTTAAGGATTAATATGTCTAGATTATAGTAATAAGCATTAAAACTTTATTACGAATAAGGATATTTTAAGAAATTACTTCTACAGACACTTTCAATTTTTATTTAGAAATAATTAAATTCATTTATTATAAAGGAGATAAACAAAAATTTATTTGAAAAACACAAATATTTGTTTTATTTGGGTCTGTAATTAATAAAAAGTGACGAAACACCATTTTAAAGTGCATTTTTATTCAACTAATATATTTATGAATAATGTGTAACCCAAAAAGTAGCCAATAAGTCAATTAATATTTTTTACGCCAAACTAATAAAAGGGTAGCCAAATTTGGCGCAAAGTAGCCAAATCTTGCAACGCTGGAAGGAGTACTAAATAAAGCTGGAGTTGGGACTCAAAGGATTATAGACCCAAAACAAGAAAAGAAGAGAAAGGACCCAAGATAAAAAAGTGAGGAAAGTTGAAAAATTAAGGGTCAATATTTGCATAACAAAAGGTATATTTAACCTTTCTCATTTAATAAGAAAGAGCTTTATTCGTATATTTAACCTTTCTCATTATCATTTTATCTTTTGGCCTTTCTCTCCTTTCCCCGAATTTGAGTCTATACTCCTTTGAGTCACAACTTCAG
>NW_019384379.1:407257-416501 GCF_000671375.1 Centruroides sculpturatus
GTGTGCTGTTCCGCGACGAAAACAAGCTTGAGCAACGGCGTAGTCGAACGGTGCACACTCGGTAAGTAATCCTACAATTTTTTGTTTATAGCATAGTTTATGCCTCCCTTCAATGGTCGAGCCGTGTTGCCAGCTAAAACATGCAAAAATTTAACAAAAATAATATTAAAGTAACCAAGACATAGCCAAATATTGTAGTGCCACATCACTAGCGAACATTTGAAATTTGCCAACTAGAACGGTCGGTTAACCGATGTGATGGTTAATCGGGGGTCGGATAATCGATTTCCTACTGTATTGTTTTCTTTCATAAAACTGTGCATAGTTTTTAAATATTTGTTACTCTTATTTTCTTCTAAAGTCACATATTTATTTCCTTTCATGTTTGAATTTGAGAAGGTGTAGTCTAATTTTAATTAGTATAAAAAATAATAATAATGAAAAAATCAGATAATTTTATTTGAATAGAGTAGAGTCTCAGAAAATCAACTGTTGGTAACTCAACATTCTGTACACTCGTGTTATTCTAAAGAAAAAATACATATTATCTAATTTTTACCTCTATAACTTAACACTAGGATCAGATAAGTTATCATTCTTCACTAGTGAAACTTGATAATAGCATAAATTCCATGTGTTAACAAAGAATACAGTTAAATATCTTGTATGAATATGAATAAATAAAATATGTTCTTCATATTCACATTTCAAAATTGATATAAAAATGAATTTTTATTAGTTACAGAAAAACTTACATTTTTCCCAGATCTTCAATATATTGCATACATATTTTTTGTAAGGTGCAAAATGTAGATGACATTTGGGATGATCTTTCTTTCAACATGATTCCATGAGAAGTGAGAAGTTCTTTCACCCATGTCAAATAAAATTCAATATGTTTTGTTTTATCCAAATGATCAGCAAGAAAGTTTAATAATCTTTCAACATATATATGAGGCATGTATTTAGCTATGACTTCCACTATAAAAATAACAATAGAAAAATTTTAAAACTAATGTACAGTAATATTAAGAAATAAAATAATAAACTTACTGACCATTATTCACAGGAATAGTTTCCATAACTTCAATTATTATTGAAGGTTTATTCAATCGAAGTGCATTTATAAAGGCATCAGAAAAATTTTCTTCTTGTAACAATTGTCGTATTGAGGAAGGGGTAATATCTTCTTCAAGGTTAAATGGTTCAAATACAAGAGTACAATCAAGAGAATATATCAAAAGACCCTCTGTTGTAGTAGCTGCCCATGAACGACCTAAAAATATAATTTAAATATTATTATAAAATCTTTTTTCTGTTTTAAAATTAACTTTTTGACACAACTTGCTAATTATAAATTATAAAATTAATTTCTTATTTTATAATATATAAAGATTACAGCAAGAAAGAAATATTCAATTACTCTGTTCCTTTTTAAAATATTGACTCAAATTTTAAAATTTCCAGTTAAAGCATGCTTTGGAATAAACTACTAAATTTCATTATTTTTAAAATTTAATTGTATCTTAACATATTATCTTTTGACTAGATGAGAACTTAAAATTTGAATCATAGTTCTAATTAGAAAGAAATGACCAGAATATGAAATAAAAATGAAAAAAAATTTCAAAAAGATTCAATCTCTTTTAATCAAAAATAATAATTCTTGCAAATTTATGAAGATTAATTTAATAAGATTTTTGAGTTAAGTCATTTCTATCATTTTCAATATTTATGAACAACTAATACCATTTAAATACACTCCATTTTCTTACAATAAATAAAATAAAAATTACTTTAGTGTTGAAGCCTTAATAATTTTAAATAAATTGATATCATCATCATCATTAAATACAAGACTATACAGCAAAAGTCATCATCATCATTAAATATAAGACTATACAACAAAAGTTGCACAGGAACTTCATGTACTTTTATTATAGCAATTATCAAAGCTATAACTATTTGTAAAAATCTAGATTGTGTGAAAATATTATATCAAAATCAAAAAAATTTATTAGAAGTATTTACATTCTATGAAACTATAAAAATGATAAACAATGGAACACAGTTTATATCTCTAGAGATAATAAATGAAAAATATGTATTCTTATAATAAAAACTTAAATCAAGATGCACCACAAGATGACAAAACTAATTTCTTTAATAACAAAGTTACAAAATCACAGCTTTTGATGAGTATTTTAATATTTATTATAATAAAATATAAAGTAAAAGAAAAGCTAATACTACTAGTATCTTAACGACATATTAGTCAATAGTTGAATAGACATAATTCATGTTCCTGATTAATAGAAATAAATTTCAAAATGATTTTCATCTATTCAAGACTCAAGTGCCATTGCTAACAGGCAGTATATTGCTTTCTATAATTTTTTATATTTTAGAATATCCATCAAGAACAGTTAAGCAATTTGTACAGTATAAGTTCCATATTTACACAAGTTACATACATACTGTTTATTATTTGCAAATCATTTTTCATATTCACAAATTAAGATTTGCTTATTAGCAAAAAGATTAACAAAAATAATAACTGCTAATTGGTATTGTTAACTATTAGACTGCATTATTGGATACAATCTTGTATTTTTTGCATTATTTTAACTTGTCTACTTAAACAAATTATAAACATTATATTTTATATTGATATGCATTATAAATGTCAGCATCATGTTTTACTTGCAGATTTTACTTTAAAATAGATATAACCATATTGGTTTCTCGTGGCACCAACTGGGACAACTCCAGCACCTATCACCTGTAATTCCCACTATGTCATTCAGCTGGCTATCACTATACTCCATCAATCCTTTTCTCTCAGAAACTTCTAAATTAATTACTAAATATTGATGTAATTATAACGTCAACAAAATGTGGGGAAACAGAATATTTGAGACAGAAAACTGCATTAAGCATCAGAAATAATAACTCTGTCAATAATTATAATTTTGTCAAGATGAGAGAGCCTAACAGTTTCAAGAATTCTAATACAATGCTGGTGGGAGCACAAGCTTCCAGGACCATCCATGCTATAAAGTCTATGAAACAGTGTTACCTACAAGTAATGTCTGGCCCAAAATGGAGAACAAATACCGTTCAGCATTTGTTCTCCATAAGGGCAGCTGAGTTATAAATAACTGGCTCTAGGCATATAAGCATACTCACTTCTGAAGAAAAAACAAAATGATCAAAAAATAAAGGAAGGTTCTATTACATTTCTAATCTCTATCTCTATTTATTTATTTTTTTTCATGGTGTGTTTATGAAGAAAATGCAAACAACCATAGCTGCTGTATTTTCTCCCTAAAAATGATGTAGTTTATCTTCAAAGATCATCACATTCTTTGATGTTCTGCCATTAATCTTCTTGTTCACATAACATTGTTGCTACGTATGGATTAATAGTTATGGAAGTGAAGATTGGATAGAGGTTCAGGTAGTGTAACTGGCAATGCATCTGCAGGGAAAGCAGAAGTTGCAGGTTTGAGTCATGCTTCAGGCTAATTATAATTACATCTATAATGATTACTAATGGGAGAAAAAATAAAACAGGCAATCGTTCTTTTACATTTCCTAATGCATATGGGTTAAGAAAAATCTTTTCAACAACAGAATCAAATAAGTTCAGTATACAACAGTGTGTTATGTAATATTTTTATTTTTGTTTTAGCAATTTTCTGTGTGCTATATGCCAATGCAGATTACATGCTGGAAAATATAGTATTCAAATTTTATCCATCTTTGATTTCTTTGCAGATTATAAAATTCAAAACTTTACCAGTTGGAGAAAACTGAATTCCTGAAACTTTTATTTCTGGTTTAAATGCTCTTGCAGCCATATCTCCTTTTCTTACACCTGGAAGACTTATTGCAAGATTTGATTCGTCATCTCTTTCTTCTATCAGAGCCTTATTTCCAAATTCTGTCATCTTTCTTTGACTGATAAAAGACTAATTTAACAGAAAAATATGAAGTTAAGGGACTAAATAAATAAACAAAAACTTATAAATAGTTTATAATACTTACTTCAATGCCATCAAAAGAATGGTTACCAGTTATTTCAAATTTTTTAAATAAAATCTGTTCCTTAACATGATATATACAAACATTTTTAGATTTTCCAGCAGCCAATAAATAATCACCATCACTTGTATAACATAAAGTTGTAAAAAAACTAAAATATTAAAAACAAATTAATAAATTTCTGTAAAACAGTTATAAGTAGTGGTTCCTAAAGTTAATTAAACTCAGAAAGCATAAAAATCATAAATATTTTAAAATCTGATTCTCTCATATTTATTCAATATCTTTAGTTTGTATTTTTGTATCAACTGAAAAATTAAATAGTATGTCATTTTATTACATAATAATAAAATAAAATACAGTACTTTACACAACACAAATTTACATGAAATATACTATTAAATATAACAACATTATACAAATTTAATGTTTACTTCTTTGGTTCAATACTTACGCTGCTGCTTGTAATTTTTTTGCTGTAATGAAATCAGAATCCTTGCGGCCAACCTCTAAATCTCTACTGTCAATACTACCAACTTGAGTATTGGATTCAGTATTAAAAAATGAAATTTGACCATTAATTGTTGCTGCAGCAAACTCTTGGCCATCTGGTCTAAATTCAACAGCTAAAACTAACAAAAGAAAAAAATGTTAGAGTAAATTTATTAAGATTTTACTAGTTGAATTAAATTAAATTGAAAAATATAATGTTATTTTATATTTTCATGTAGACAGACACATCAATATATCTTTACTTCTAAAATCAATTATTCAACTAAATTTTTTTTTTAATTCTTGTAAATAACATTGAATTTATTATTAANAAATAAATAAATAAAATTAAATTAAAAAATCTGTCGGTTTTGTTTACACGTTTATTGGGCCGCATGCGGCCCGCGGGCTGGACACCCCTGTTCTAGAGTATTATTTATGATCTCCTCTTCAACAGACGACTTCATTTTCATATGTCTCTTGCCTATTTTTTTTTTAACCACTCTTTTTAAACTATTCTCAGCGCCCTTCTCAGACACTTGATCCTGCGACATTGCCAAAAGATGTAGTGCGTCAAGTAGGAAAATTCTTTTAGCAATAGTGGTCATTCAGTTCGTGTTAGATTAACATCTAGTTTCTAAAATTTTTGTATACGTTTCACTTCTGTAGTAGGCTATACCTATTAAACTAGATATGATTTCTTGGTCGCATGACTGAATCAGTGATGTATTCGCAGAAATATTATTTTAATGATATTATTAACACATGGATGTGCTGTACAATTGTCTACAGTACCAAGAAAATAATCCTTCGTTTTAAAGTTTATTTGAACAGTAATCCACTTGTAAATATAGTTAAATATTTTACACCCTTAAAACATCTACAATTTTTACCTTTTCCAATTACTAAGTCTTATTTCTGGCCTTGCATATTAACGTAACAAAATTCTTACAATATGGTTCCTTCAGCACTTTCATGTTTAAACATACAGGCTCTAAGATCAGGCATTGAGCGAAAATAAAATGATGTTTCGTTTGTCCTCGGTAAACATTTAGCAATAATTTTTGACAAAGAAATAGAACTTTTCCTCTCATCATCTACACACAATGTTCTCTCGTTTTCTTTACTGGTACAATCATCCATCGGTTTCAATAAAATCTTTCTTTCCCATATTTTTAACAAATTCTTCTTTATGACCATCAGTTAACCCGAGCATTTTTCACAAGCATCATTAAACTTCAAAGCTAATTCAACTTCCCTATTCTTTCCGATTCGATTTCTCTTGCGAATCAGGTTTTCATATGTTTCTGTTGACATTTCCATATTCACTGTTTTTCTATTTTTTTTAACCGTAAAACAGCATTGTGCTGATTCATTTTATCAACTTATCACAACATTCTAAAATTTCAAGTTCATCTTTGACAGAGGAATAAACTTATTTGCTACTTCCATTACGCAAGAGTTATACAAAACAGTACTGTACTGTACTGTACTTAAATTAAGCGGTAATGATGACCACATTTTTCAACAACAGCAAAGAACTAGCATATACATGAAGTATTGAGTGCCAAAAAACCGAAATTTAAACTACAATACTGAATAGTCAATGCCATAACTAGGCAAGTGCAGTCAGTGGACATGCACAGGGCCATACATGAACGTACTAAGATGCGGGTTATAAAAATGATCAGTATATGTTTTTATTTTCAGATTTTAAATTTTGTCGCCGTAGGAACCGATTCCATAACGTTTTTGGTTTAAGTTAAAAAGTAACCGACCATTTCTCTCTTATTTTTCTCCTAAAAGAAAGAAAGGCCAAAAATAACATCTTGCACAGGACACACATAAATCTAGTTACAGTACTAATACAGCATTGAATGTAAGATTATAACGAAAGTTTAACATATGCATATGACAGTAAAAACACCTTATATCAATGTTTTCCAAACTGTGGGGCGCGCATCTTTTATCAAATTATCATTTTTCAATACAAAAAAAAAGTCAAATCTATGTCAGAAAAATGAACTAGCAAAACGGTTATACCTAATTCACAACCCTCATCCGAACGACTCGGGTAAGAATGCAAAAGGCCCACCAGTGGCCAATCGATCTTCGTTCCCTGAGCACTGGGAGTCGGTCGTGGGTTCGCGCCTCATCAGGACGGGCTGACCACATGGAGTTTTCCGGGTTTTCTCTACGTCTGTAACACTTGAATAAGGCCAGTTACCCTTAAAAGACCTCCCAGAAGGTGTTTCCTCTAGGTAGATCGACCAAGTGTTGCGTTGCCATAACTTAATAAACAAACAAACAAGAATGCTAGAAATCCATCCAAACTCTTACTGAAACGTCTCGACAAGAGTTGAGCTCCGGCGAACAATATATTCTATTTAATTAATTAATAAGGTATACTGTATGCCATTAAATAAATTATAAGGACAATGTTTATGAAATTAAATTGTTACGAAAATTAAAGGAGCGCAACAATCTTTTTTTTTTGAAAAAGAGGGGGAGGAGATACAGAAAGTTTGGAAACCACTGCCTTATATGATTGGATGATTTAACGTAAACCAACCAAATGTGCTGTTTTTATTGCAATGACATGGTTTGTTATTATCAACTGTGTGAGTAGCCTGCCATTAACCTTTTTAAGTAAATTTTAACCCATCTATAACGAACATAATAATAATAATTATTAGACAGAATTAGATAACCCAACCAATAGGGTATAACATTAATTTAGGGTATTAATTTACAGTCGCGGGCAAAAAGTGTTGTTTATTATATTAATAATTATTATTATAATTAAATTTATGATTACAATAAGCGAAACGTTTGAAATTTATTCAGTGTGTTTTGGGATGTATTGATCTTGCTGATATTAGACAATTGATAACAATATCCACGATTACAATAAGTGGTACCTACTGTAATACAGCATAATACAAGTAAATACTGTAGTTATTGATATCATCATAATGCCGAGCTTCAATTTTTAATTTAAAACATATACTTTCCACCTCAAATTAGTAGAGTCTCGCCCCTGTACTGTATATCATACTTTTCCTGTTAAAACAGTGTTATGCTGGTCATCTAACTTTTCAGGGAAAAATTTTTGAATTGAGGTAACGTGACTTCCGGCTAGCATCAGAAGTTCGTATATATCAACAGTTAATCGGGGCCTCCTGTTGTAATATTTCCATATCTGGTTTCGGCTTTCATCTATGTAACTCCCTTCTCGAGATTAAGGAAAGACAGACGGACGACAGCGGGAATTTATAGGTCTGCAAATTTTTCAAATTGTAGCTCAATAAAATGTAGGCCTACTACACATTCTAATACAGTATAATTATATTTTATAAAATTTATTTTTATGTTATATATAAATAATTTATAGAATTTTCATTTATATTATTAAGTAAATAATAAATATATAAATAATACCTAACAATAAAAGTTAAACTTTACAAAAGATGAAAAATTTATTTTCATAACAAATTATTTAAAATACATATTGATTAATTAACAATGTGAATATTTTACAATAATTTTCAAATATTGAAAACTAAGTTTGGTCAAGACAATTCCATATCTGACATATTTTCTGCTAAGTTATCATTTACATTTTCCTTTAATGCCGATTGTTTCTCATGAAGACATCCCATAGATATTATATATTCTAATGAATATGTGTTGTAATCGCATCTAGAATAAAAAATTTTAAAAAATCAGCATAATTTAACAACCTGTTAATATATTTTGTCAAATAAATGAATAAATAATTTGTGCAATTATATAAGTTAATGTTTTAGTATAAAATAATATATATTTCCTTTAATATTTTTCACAGTTTTCAAAATATTTCTGTCTTCTATTAGTTGAAATCTCAAAATGCAAGATTGAGATTAGAAACATACTGCTATTGTGTCATTTAAATTTAAATTATAAGACTAAATCAATAGTAAAAATTAGAAAAATTTATCATCATCAAAAAGTAAAAAAATGTTACAAATAATGTATACATAAAAAAACATTTTTTAATTCACTTGTAAATATGCATTAAATTTTTAAGTTTTTACTTATCAGTTTAACATCCATGAATGATGGATTTTATCAGTAATTAATTAACGTTTATATAGAATAATATCAATTAAATTTCATTTCATGTAATATAGTTTTCTAATAAAGTATATTTACTTAGTTTTTCTATGAAATATAACAAATATATAGAAAATCTCAACAAGGTCATGTACTGTAAATCTGCTAAAAACAACTATAAAACTGTCTTAATTATTTATCAAATAAACACAAAATAACATTTATGTTCCTATCAAGTTTGTAATCATAGTGATTAATTGAATGTTTACTGATAAACATTAGGTTATTCAAATACAGTAGAACCTCGATTATCCGGACTAATTGGGGATGAAGGTAGTCCGGATAAGGAAAAATCCGGATAATCGAAACAAATACTTTAATTTGTCTTTTCATGATAATACAACACGTTTTCTTTTCGATGGCATATAGGTAATATTAAAAGTAAATACTGTATTTAAATCGTGATCAAATTTTCAAGAAACAAACGTTCGTATCGAATTTGGACTACTACTGACCAACGCTAACAGACTACCTATTGTTTAAAAGGCCCTCTGGTGGCGCAAGAAGACGGATTTTATAAAATAAAAAGCAGTTGAAACTGCATTTTTAT